>NC_133405.1:134249219-134549867 GCF_047511655.1 Castor canadensis
TTGTCTACACTTATGTCTGACCAAGGCCTCTCAGTTTTTTATCACCATATGACAAATCTGTCCAATATCTTCCCACTTCCATCACTAAAACCCTATTCCAGATGCTGTCATCTCTCTTAGACTACTAATTCCCCTTTTACTCTTACCACCTCCAATCATTCTGCATAATATAACTGAATCATCTTTCCAACTGCAAGCCATAAACTGGGTGTATGACCTAGCCATTGCATCTCAGCCACTTTGTTTTCTTTATGCTCTTTCAACACACCAAGCTCCTTAGCACCTTACATCCTTTTCACTTGCTGTTCCTCTTGTCCGGAACTCTCTGTCCCCACTCATCAGTGCCAGCTTCTTGCTCTTCCTTCCTTGGAACAACTTTCTGTGACTTTTTAGCCTAAAGTGATGCCTCTTCGTCTCTGTTGGTCCATCATCTAATTTTATTTTCTTCACGTTACATATCACAACCTAAAATAACTGAGTTCACTTATTTCAGGGGTTCTCAACATAGGGCGATTTTTGCTCCTCAGTGTACATTTACATAGGCCTGGAAATATTCGGTCTATTACAACTGGGATAAGGAGTGTTACTGGCATCAAGCAGATAGAGGTGAGGGATGCTGCTAAACATTGTACAGTACACAGGACAGCTCCCGCAACAATGAAGTATCCTGCCAAAGTTGAGGAGTCCCTATTTATTTGTTGACTTAAAAAATTCTCTTATCTTTATATTTAAACTTCTCTTTGAATATATATGTCCCAGGAAAGCAAGGACCTGATCTGGCTTCTGTCTTATTCACCATTTTATCTCTGGCCCCCAGAACGATGCCCCAGTCAGTGTTGGTGCTAAAAAAAGTAATTGATGGAAAGACAAATGCATGAATGGCTTCAAGCACTGAACTACACACTACTAGTTTTTTGAGCCTGGAATCATGGCTTAACTGATCCAAGCTTCAGTTGCCTCATCTGTGAAATAGGAATTATAAAAGTGCCTAATTTCTTAGAGTTTGGGGCTGACCGAATGAGATACCTCTAAGATATTTACTGCATGCTTGGTAAGTAGAAAGTTCTCAATTCACAATAGCTCTTGTTGCTATCACAGCCCCCTCTCCCCAAATTTTTGCCTTCATGAATTTTTTTCTTTTTCCATGTTTAGAAAATAAAAAAATTCTTCTCTCAGACATCTTGGCCTGAAATTGCCACTTCGGCTACATGCACTCTCACCCTGCAGCCAAATTTTCTCTTCTGCTCAAGTGCACACTTCTTAGGGATAAGAACAGAGAATGGTCTCCCTTCTGTGAACCATAGCACTTTCTTCAAGGGTGCTTACAAAAGAGACACTCAGTAAATGTGTTTTTAAGTGTATTGAGCAATCACTGTTGACCTAGTTCAGCCTCAGTCTGCGGAAGACCCTGTGTCCCTGGGTCTCAGGGTTGGATTATAACCTTGCCTTTTCCTCTAGAATGTTTTCTTGTCCTCTGCCTCCTTGAGGGGTACAGAGATTTTTTTAACCTTACTTTTTCAGATCAAAAAGGAATTTTGAAGATATTGGTTTGGAAAAGATTGATTTCTTTACAAAAATTAAGTTTTTCTATGCAGAAATAGAATATGTTTCATCATTTATTCAGATCTTTTTTGTATATTTTAGCAAAGCTTTATAATATATATAATACATGCTATATAATATACATACTAATGCAATATAATATAATATATTATATATATATAATATATATATATAATATATATAATATATATATTATATATATATTATAATATAATATATATATATAATATAATATATATATATATATATATATATATATATATATATATACTAATGCAAATCTCTCACTAAATTTATCCATAGCATTTGCATGGATTTTTATGGCAATTGCAAAAGAGATTTACATTTTTGCTACTGGTATGGTTTGAAAGTAAACTATTGAGTTTTAAGGAATTTTTTGTGTGTGTATGTGTGAGACTGGGGTTTAAACTCAGGGTTTTGTGCTTGCAAAGCAGGTACCCTACTGCTTGAGCCACACCTCCGGTCCATTTTGCTCTGGTTATTTTGGAGATGGGGGTCTTATGAGGTGTTTGCCTGGGAGTTGGCCTTGAATGGTGACCCTCCTAATCTTGGCCTCCCAAGTAGCTAGGGTTACAGGCATGAGCCACCAGCACCTAGTTGATTTTTAAGCTTATTTTTGCTATAGCTTAACATTTTAATAAAATTCTTTGATAGTTTAAAAATAATATACTAAAATTATATTGCCAAGTTTACAATTTTTATTTCATTCAATGATTTTTTAGAGTATTATTATCTATTATTTTTATCTTCATGCATGCAGGGCTTGTTTTTTGTTATTTTACAATTGCCTCTTTAATTGATGATGAATTGGTTTTTTTCATTTTTGAATAATTTTAGGTTTATAGAAAAGCTACAAAGATTATACAGAGAATTCTTTCTAGTTCATCTAATGTTATCATTCTATCTTAGTGTTCTTCCATTCTCTTTCTTATCCTTCTGGTGGGCCAAACCTTTGCAAGAGACTCAACTTCTTAAGGATAAAGTTCTAATTTACTATGAATAGAGACTTCTATATAGGCAAATGGAAAGAAGGGAAGATGCCTGGGGAGGAAGTAGAAGTAAAGCAACAGCACTGTTTCTAGAGTTGCTACATAATACATGAAGTCCCGTGCAAAATGAAAATGTGCAGCCCTTTTGTTGAAGATTATTAAGAATTTCAAGCTGGTGCAGCATAACATTAAACCCAGCATAGGGTCGGTCTGCTGAGTGCACAGGCCTGGGCAATTTCCCAGTTACTCACCCCTAAGCCAACCCTTGCTGTTCCTACCAATCTTACAACTTCTTCTGTGATCCAAATACCTTAGTAAGATAAGGAAAAGTGTCCTGAATAGTTGGGCAAATATACTGTTATGTGATTTTTTTCTAGAGAACCCAAAGTTGCAAGCTTTGCCTTCTAAATCTCAGTTCTAAAGGCTGCAGGTTGAGGACAATGCCATTAGCTACCCTGAAAGAAATGGCAGCAAAGCTAATTCTAAAATAGCATCCACATTAGCTCATACAGGCTGGTATTTTCTTTGCTGAACATCAGGCAAACAGAGTGTTTGTTTTGAGTGCCTTCCAATAATACTTAAAAGTAGCCAAGAATGCTAGGGCTCTTGGAAACTGTACCTTATGCCCAGAGGCTCTTGGTAAATCTATTTTTCTAACCAGGTTTACTCATTTAACTTGTCCAAATGGGGCACTTTCACAAGGGAACCCATCAACTGGTCATTTCTGATGAAATCAGAAAAGGATCTGTGAGGGAATGAGCTATGAAAGTTCTTGGTGAACTGGAATTTTTAAAGTACCTGGGGAATACACAAGCTGGGAATTCATTTAGCTTTATCATTTAGTTATCAAACCTTCAACAGCATTGTATTTTGAAATTTGAGAGCACAATGACTACTTGAAGAATTTGCTTGACTGTGCTAGAAAGATAGCTACACATCTACAACCTACTATGTATACAGAACATGTGCAGTTACTGCAGTTAGACCCATCTTCCCTTCTGCACTCATGTGCTATTTCATCATGGTAAAAGAAGGCATCCTGGATCTGGGGCTCCACTATGGAATAGAATCCCATCAGATGGAAGAGATGCATCTACCTGTCTCCCCTATGTCTTTTGACTCGCAGGTAGGGCTCCACTGGCTTCTGGGAATTGACTCTCACTGAGACCAAAAGAGGTCCAGATCCACTGAGTACATACCAAATAAAATTTAAGGTTAAGAAAGGAAGAACATGGCTAGGATATGAGGAAGTGGCAAGATGTAAGGAACAGGTGGAAGTGATGTCAAGGAAAGAAAGAAGGTGGAACACTGATGAATGGATTAAGAAAATGTGGTATCTATACACAATGGAATTTTATGCAGCCATGAAGAAGAACGAAATGTTATCATTCGCTGGTAAATGGATGGAATTGGAGAACATCATTCTGAGTGAGGTTAGCCTGGCCCAAAAGACCAAAAATCGTATGTTCTCCCTCATATGTGGACATTAGATCAAGGGCAAAAACAACAATGGGAATGGACTTTGAGCACATGATAAAAGCGAGAGCACACAAGGGAGGGGTAAGGATAGGTAAGACACCTAAAAAGCTAGCTAGCATTTGTTGCCCTCAACGCAGAGAAACTAAAGCAGATACCTTAAAAGCAACTGAGGCCAATAGGAAAAGGGGACCAGGAACTAGAGAAAAGGTGAGATCAAAAAGAATTAACCTAGAAGGTAACACCCATGCACAGGAAATCAATGTGAGTCAATGCCCTGTATAGCTATCCTTATCTCAACCAGCAAAAACCCTTGTTCCTTCCTATTATTGCTTATACTTTCTCTATAACAAAATTAGAAATAAGGGCAAAATAGTTTCTGCTGGGTATTGAGGGGGTGGGGGGGAGAGGGAGGGGGCGGAGTGAGTGGTAAGGGAGGGGGTGGGGGCAGGGGGGAGAAATGACCCAAGCCTTGTATGCACATATGAATAATAAAATTTAAAAAAAAAGAAAGAAGGTGGAAGAATTTAGTGAGATTTCTATGAGAGGCTGAGCTGCTTTCATAATTTTTTCAAATGTATCCTTCAGACAATTCTTTTGGCTGTGCTTAATCTGCTTTTAAAACTGTTTCTGGAGGGGTTTGCTTTTTATTTTGTATTATTATTATTATTTAGTGGGACTGGGATTTGAACTCAGGGCTTCTTGCTTGTAAAGTAGGTGCTCTACTGCTTGGACCACATCCCCAGTCCATTTTTGTTCTGGTTATTTTGGAGATGGGGTCTCATGAACTATTTGCCTAAGCTGGCCTCAAAATTCAATCCTCCCGATCTTAGCTTCACAAGTAGCTAATATTATAGCCATGAGCCACTGCTAACTGACATATTTTGTATT
This sequence comes from Castor canadensis, assembly GCF_047511655.1. Classification (NCBI taxonomy): domain Eukaryota; kingdom Metazoa; phylum Chordata; class Mammalia; order Rodentia; family Castoridae; genus Castor; species Castor canadensis. The sequence goes on from NC_133405.1 coordinate 134,254,160, forward strand.
ATTTTTGAAATACATATACAAAAGTATAAAAAGTATAAAACAGTTGAATGAATTTTTACCAAGTATTAACAGTTATGTAACTACCATCCCGATCCACAAATAGATCACTGGAAACCTATAAATCTCCCTTATGCCCAGTTACAATCTCCAAAGCCCTCCTTTCCAAGGTTAAACAAATTAACCCAACCTCTTTCACCATAGATTAGCTTTGACCATTTTTGTACTTTACATATATGGAAACCTACAGGGTGTACTTTTTGTATTCAATTCTTTGGCTTATCATTATATGTGTGAATTTCAACCACGGGTTGCATTTATGTGCATTCCTTCTTGTTGCTCTACGGTATTTTGTTCACTGGATATCCCACGATGTACCCATTCTACTATGGATGAATGTTATTTTGTTTCCACTGGCAAGGTTTGAGGTAGTTAATTTTCCTACCTTTGATAAGAGGGAAAGTGTTTACCCTTACCATAAGGATGTATCTTTTTGGAATCTTGGTGTTATGGGAAGGAATTTCTCATTGATCTTGCCACCATATATAAACCTGGAATTTATATTTTTGTCCTGAAGTCTTCTTAGGCTAGGAAACCAGAATTTAATTTCACCAGGTTCAACAAATGAGTGTAAGCCAAACACTGGCTGTAGGGTTACAATGTCCTTTCTGATTATTTTGAGACCTAAGTGTTTCTTACTCTCTTGCCCACTCATGCATATCCTTAATAGTTTTAAAATATGTTACCCAACATTCCTGGTGTTTTCCATGGAAGATTGATCTGGGTACTTTTTCTGCTTTACTGCAAAAAACATATATAACCGTGTTCTTAAAAAATGCCCCCTGGTTTGTGAGACCAATGAGTCTATTAAAAAACTTACAAAAATTAGGTATGGTAATATCTCTTTCTTCCATGTTCTTTCCCAACTTATATAAGAATACCAAGAGATTATATTAACTAAAGTGCTTTCTTCTTCTTCTGGTTTTGTCCATGGAGAGTAAATAGTTCATTTCAACGGCTTATACTTGTCTCATTTTAATTCTTCTCCCACAAATCATTTTGGGTGATTCATGCAAAAATGTTGTTGAGGAACTACTTTTTACACAGTTTTAAGGTAGGTCTTTATGGGTTTCCAAAGACAGTAGTACAGGAGACAAGAATGAAAGGAAATATCTTTTATACCAAGAGAAATATGATCATTGCCATTCAAGATAACCAGAGAAAGTGTTCTGCAAGTTCAGAAAAGGTGAATTTTTCCTCTTTTTGAGTGGATCAGGAAAATCTTAGTGTGGGATGAAACATCTGAGTATGGCCTCAAAAGATGAGCAGTTATCAGCTGTTCTAATGGAGGAAGAAGAGAAGACATGCTTATTGGCTGAGTTCAGGTAGATAGTTGAGTTTGGAAGGACACACTCAAAGATCTAGAGTTGTGTTGTCCAATATGACTGCCACTGATTCTAAGTGCTGAGTAATTGACCTATGACCAGCAAGTGATAAGCTGATTTTAATTTACATAATTGTAATGAATTAAAATTTAAACTTAAAAAAACAGATAACTGTGTTCCATTTTCATAAAGCTTTTAAATAGGTTTGGAACAAGTTGGCTATATGAATCTGCAGCCTTAACCACATGTTTTATGAACTTTAAATGCAGATTAAGCATTTCTAATGAAGATTTATTGTATGAATTGAAATGTGCTGTAACAATGTAAAATACCTTATTAGTAGTTATTTTTACACTGATCACATGTTGATCAATGTAACAATGTAAAATACCTTATTAGTAGTTATTTTTACACTGATCACTATTTGGGTTAAATAAAGTATGTAGGTAATATAAACTTTATCTAATTACTTTTACATTTAGATTTCATTATGAAAATATTAAAAATTACATATGTGGCTTGGGTCGTATCTCTTCTGGACAGCACTTCTCTAGAGAGAAAGTTGTAGCATACAATGGTAGTTTTGGGAACTTTAGCAAGTTACTTAACTACTCTCAGCTAAAGTTTCCTTATTTCCTATGGTTTTTACTTCATTCAAGTATGGACAGGGTGTTTTGGTTTGAATATGAAATTTACCCCACGATCTCACGTGTTGGATACTTGGTTCCCAATTGGTAGCTGTATCTTGGGAAATTGTGGAAACTTTAAAAGGTTGTATGCCACCTCCTAAAATAGGTCACTGGGGTGAGATTTTGAAGGTTATACCTAGTCATCACTCTCTGCTTCCTGTCCACCATGAGGTGAGTCTGCCTTAGCATGTTCCAGCTGCCTTGATATTCTGCCTCACCATGAGCCCAGAAACAACAAAGTCAAGGACTATGGACTGAACTTTCTAAAACTGTGAGTTAAATAAGCCCTTCCTCCTTTTAATTTATTCTCTCAGGTATTTTGATCATGGTAATGTAAAAGTAAATAATAATACACAGTGCAAAATTAGAGTTGTATGCAAACCTCATGTTAACACAGTAACAACTAGCTCAATAATTGGATATCATGACAACTTATGTTTAAAGAGATAAAAAAGAAGAGAACAAAGTTCTGTAGAAAAAGACTAGGTACATCAAGTCTGTCTGACATATAAAATGTACAATGGCATGGATAGTTATAAGGATTATAAACCTGATGATCAGTGAGCAATAAATGATATGTGGTGAATTGGCAATTCGGATTCAGAAAACAGAAGGAAGGTAACAAGTGGTATAATTGAAGGACTGCTTTAGGTTTGTAATCCAGATCTAACTGTTTTGGGAACAGTCTGGGTAAAGAAGCAAAGTCAGATCACTTGCTGTCTTTTTTAGTACATGCACAATTGTATATCCAAAAGAGATGACCACTCTGATTCCTTTTGAATCAATTATTTAGTTCTGCATGAAGAAGTGAAAGACAAATGGTTCATACATGGTGGTGTTTACCTACTACTGCTTGTTGTAGTTAAAAGAAAAAGAGGCAATTTATCTAAAGGTAGGTCTAAGGAATTTCTGTGAAGTACCAAAGAAATGATCCATGAATACAAAAAGGAATAAAGTTGTGAAAGAAGAGATTGGCAAATCCTTTGGCTTTGCAGTTGAACTACTTTGGCAGTTACTGAAGATAGGAAAAAGGAGGAGCGTTTAGCCAAGATTTGTTAATTTTATAAGCAGGTGGGAACATCTTGTGCCTTTTCCCTCTAATTATAGTTTATGAGTATTTGTTTGAGTTTTAGGACACCTGTTTCTTTGCCTTTTGTATGTTGTTACGTGCACTTCTTGTTTATGTGTGATTTAGTTTCAGTTTTCGTGTCTGTGTGCTTTAGACTGTCAGCAGAATTAATCACATGACCTTAAAATGCTGAACAAGACAAGCTTAGCAAGATGCATTTTATTGGATTCATAGCTATTTCTTTTAAAATAAAAAGAAATAAGGAATTCCTTCTTACCTAGAGCTTTGTAAATATTCCTCTTTGGGGTGAAGTTTCACTGTGATCAATCTTTAGCCACAAAGATGGCATGCCTCATATTTTAAGGGGGAATTCATTTTACATATAAACAAATGAAGAGGAGGTTTAGCTATATATACTCCCAAACTAAATAATCATAGCTTTAAAATAGGTTATTGTTTTCTCATTTAAAGGAGGCAGGGATAGCAGCTCCACATTTACCTTTGACCCAGATTTATTCAGTTTCCTTCTTCCATCTTCCCAGTACATGTCCTTCTCATCAATGGCACTTCATGGTCTAAGATGAAGTGTCACATCATAGTCACATTACAGATACTTTATAGGCAGGGAAGGAAAAATGGCAAATGGCAGTGCTGATGGATTTCTTTTCCCTTTCTCTCTCTCTCTCTTTCTCTTTCTTTCTTTCTTATTTTCTTTCTTTCCTTCCTTCTTTTCTTTTCTTCTTTTTTGGTGCTGAAGATCAAACCCACAGCTCACACATGCTAGGCAAGCACTTTACCAATGAACTACACCCTCAGATCCTGTACTAGTGAATTTATGAGAAGGCTCCTTAAAAGGTCAGGCTAGGAGTCTTCTCAGAAATCCACTCCAATTGCTATTCATGTTTCACTGGCCAAAACCTAGTGACTTTGCAATGCCCAGAAAAAAGAGAGGTTAGAAAATGAAAATACTTTGGCTGGACACATTGCTCTCCCAAAATGACAGTGGGGTTCTCTAACCAAGAAAGAAAGAGTGAACAAACAATACTCTTTATACATAAATTAAAAATAGCATCATTTATGTGAGCACCCTGAGTGCACACTCTGCCTACATGGGTGCTGGTTATATCCTTTCTCTGAGTAACTTCTGAGGAGCAGTTTCATGCATTCAAACCCAAATTTAGATGTGAGTTTGTTTACAACTTACTCCTGCTCTGCAGGACCAACATGGAATGTTCTCCTCCTCTACTTTTCAGCACTCTGCTGGTTTATTTTCTAACTATGCAGGTGATCTCAGGGTCTTCGCTTGAGTACACCATGAGTTCTTGGCCATGTTGAATTTAAAATACATGACTGTGACTTTGAAGAGTAAATCAAGTTCAACTTGGCAGGATGCTCTGTCTGTGGAAAGCATGCAGAGACAGACATCAACTGAATGCAGTCAGTTGTGCTGACTTTGGAGGACTCAAATGTGCACTCCTGAGACACACTAATGGAATGGAATGTACTGTGGAATCAATATTTAAATTATGTTTCTACTTTCTCATGGGTTTTCCCCCATCTTTCCCTCCCTCTTCCCTCTGCGCACACCCACACACTTCTTGAGTGCACATAGTTATATATTCAAGGCAGTTATGTTTGCATGTTGTATAACTTTGCTGGTAGTAAGGCCTCTCCACTCCTCCAACATCACCTTCCACTCTGCTCAGGTGTCCTATAGGTGCTTTAGTCCTGAACCAGATACAGAAGGAACTCTACCAATGCTACAGATGGGAGACACCAAAAAGGCCATCATCATACAGTAGAAACATGGCTGCCCAAATTTGTAGCTGGGCCAGATTTATGCATTTTTAAACCAGAGGATACACCAGAAGAGGGTGGTGGAGGAATATTCTCATAAACTGTCCATCAAGGTCCTCACTACCACATTTAAAAAGCCATTTCAGTCAACATGCAGTTTGTGAAAATGCCTGGGAGTCTAGCAAAGTGCTGGCATAAGTTCACTTTTTGCTGGTACAGTGTCGTGTTGCCACAGGTATTTTGACTAGAAAGTTAGGAGCAAATTCATTATAGAGTCCTTGCCACACAGCGTTGTAAATTTGAATCTCATCCCATTATAGACTTTGTAGTTGATGGCTGGTTTCTAAGAAATGGCTGCTTTCTAATATTTGGGAGTTCAGAATGTCATCCCAAATCTCATTATAAAAAACCAACTAATCAAGTTTAAATGAATCCTCAAACACAGCATGATGGTGATATTTTCTTTCTTGATTGAGTCATTAAACTACAAAATTACTGTTGTGTTCCTATTGTGTTGGTTCTTGACCACAGCTGAAATATATTTGGAAAGTGTTCTCAGATGGTTGGGAAGGAGGAAACACAAGGACGCCATTGCTGCACCATACAAATAAAAGCAAAGGTCATTTTCCCATATCATTCTGAGGCTTGATGTTAATCTGGGACAAACACAGTTGGATATTTTTTAAAGGAGAGGGCAATACTGTGGGAGAGAGGAGAGATGGGACAGTTCCTTTTGACCTAGATATGACTCAGCTCAGGTCACTCAAACCTCATAGAGAATTAGAAATTCTCTTTACAAGTTGTATGTGATTTTACAAGTTTGATTTTCTTTTTTTTAATCCTTTTTTCTAAAGTACAAGAAGGAAGGTTGCAACCTACTATGTGTTAAAAGGCTAGTAGACACTACTACTTTCTGTATGCCCCTGGTTCATTTTGTGTTTCATAAATAAAAGACTTTTACAAAAATATGGAAAATATCCTCACTCTAAATTAAGAAAGCAGCTTTCTTTTAATTTCCTTCCCTACAAGTCGGCAACTGGGTAAAAGAAAATATTTTTACTGCTGAGGATGCTATTGTCCCACCTCCAGCCCCTTTCCTAGCCCTGGCTATCCATTGTCTGCAAAGTGTGCATTCTGGCTGGGTCTGATCAGACCTGACCTGTTTCTCCTTGACAGGGGCCACTGGTTCTTGGCCAACAGAACCTGCATCAGGGAAGCTTTGTTGCCTGCAAGAATCTAAACTCTACTCACATCTTTCAGCTTCATCCTTCACCTACAAGATAGGAATGTGGTTTCCTTGATAATGTTATGCTGAGCTGTCCTGTACCCAAGATACTATGTTTGCTTCATCATCCTTGGAAAATGTTTCAAAACCTGGTTCCGATGGTTAAGAAGCACTCTGCACCTTCAAAAGATCTGGGAAAGAAAATGTAATAAGGAATCAATCATGCACCTCAATCATGCAGTGATTCAGTAAGCAAAGTGTCTTTGAGCTTCTACTACATGGCCAGTAAATGTGGCAGGGACTCAGGGTATGGAAGTGGAAAGCTCAGATGTACACTGCTTTCACATAGCAAATAGGCTGAGAAGCAACACAGGTAGCACTGTGTTTCTCTCATTGCATGATTCTTCTAGGAATTTCACCTAGCTCCTACAGAATCTCAAAGTTCATTGCCGAGTGTCCATTTCACAATATGGCAGCTTGCGTCTCTGAAGGCAGTAGGAAAATCTGTTTCCAATCATCTACTATGGAGTCACCATGGCCCATAACCTTGGCTATATAAACTAACTTAGACAAAGGACAGACTGTCCCATCTTATTTTCAGAACATATCCACACTCAGATAAAGAGGTTATACCAGGGAGTGGGAATCTTGTGGGTCATCTTAGATTTCAGCCTACCACAAGCAGTGAACAAAGAAAGTTTTATACATTTTTTTTGTCAGTCAAATTCATGGATTATTCACTCATTAAATGTAGAACTCAGCCTTGAAGTCCATAGATACACAAACTAAATAGTCTGTATAAATCATACCTGTAAGAAAAGTAAGGGAAACGCATAAATAACTTTGCCCATGAGTTGGGAACATGGTTAAATATAGACAGATGGTACCCTACAGGTAACTGGGGTGAAGAGAATTGGCGATTTCAGTATATGTAAAACTAATCTTGTCAAAACTCTTTTTTAAAGTCTATTTTATTGAGTAATAGTTTATGTATAATAAGCTGTGCCCATTTAAAATGTACAAGTAGATGGTTTTTGATGATTGTTGTGAAATAACCAGCACAAAACAATAGCAAGACATTTCCATTACCACAGAAAGATCCCTGTGGTTCATATTCCCAAATCACACCCTGGGTAAACTTTCTAGTGCCCCTTTATCTGTCCTTTTAATTAAAGAAAAGTGTTATAGTATAGCAGATAGGTGCTCAATACTTGAGTCAAAATGCTTTGCTTGAATCCTCTTTCCCCTTCTGAGTTTGCTGTGTGACCTTGAACAATTTACTAATTTCTCTCTGATTTAGTTTTATCATCATAAAATAGGCTAGTACCTGTCTCAAAGAGTTGCTATGAGAATCAATTTAGTGAATACATAAGAAAGTAAATAGTGCTTGGCACATAAAGGGTACTATATAAATGTTTCACCATGTTTCTTATTAGTGTTATTGTCAATATGGTTTATTCTAATTAAAAGGCCACTTTGAGGGCTGGTGGAGTGGCTCAAGTGGTAAGAACACCTGCCTAGCAAGCATGAGGCCCTCAGTTCAAACTCCAGTACTACCAAAAAACCCACTCCATATAAAAGACCACTTTGAAGCTGGTTAGGGGAAGACATTTAATGCACATTAAACTATATTGATGCCTCTTCCTAGAGCACTCTTCTCCCAAATATCAATGTGCCAACTCTCTCCTTCTCCTTGAGTACAGGCATTTATCATTTTATTGTACTTTTCTTTATTTCACTTTGAGGATACTGTGCTGTTTTTTTATTTTTTCAAATTGAAGGTTTGTGCTGACTTTGTATTGAGAAGGTTTATTTGGAACATTTCTACGACAGCTCTGATGGCAATTATATTGTTTTAGTAATAAAGTACTTAAAATTAGTATTAAAAATGTTAAATAGTGTTCTTTTAGACATAATGTTATTTACACTTAACAGACTACAATATAGTGTGAATATACCTTTTATGTGCACTGGGAAACAAAAAATCACATGACTGTCCTAATTATGCAATGGCCAAGAACTGAACCCACAAATATCTCACAGATATGCCTGTATTTTCTCTACTTTCTACCTCATTGAGATCTACCCTGACCACTCTCTTTGACACTGTAAACTGCTCTGTTCCACCTCATCCTGCTCCTTCCCTCCTGTTGCTTCCCTATGCTACTGTACTTTTAATTTCCCCTAGTATTTATCACCATCTAATGTCATAAATAATATACTTGTGTACTATATTTACTCTTTATCATCTATCTGTTCTTGTTAGAATATAAGATCCACAGGGACAGGAATTTTTGTCTAGTTTGTTTGTTGATGTACCCCAAGCTTTGATAACAATGCCTAGCACATAAACAGCACTCAAACACTCAATAAGTACTTGCATAATGAAAGTAATAGGCAGTATAGTATGAGCTCTGTATATATATATATATATATACACATAATCACATGTAATCCTTACAACAAAATCAAGGGATGTAGATGTTATCACCACCATTGAATAAATGGAAACAAATCTCAGAGAGATGTAGTAGCTTGCCAAAAGACACACAGTTTAGTTGGCTCTATTCCAAAATGTACTCTTTGGAATATAGAATGCCACATTGAGCTGCTGGGCAGGTGTGCTGGATCAGCTGCTGGGCACACCAGTTGCCCAGGTCTAGTAACCTACAATAAGTTTCCACACATTAGGTTTTAGATCCAGTGGCTTATGCCAAGCCAATTCCTTATTATTACCCTGCTGCACTTCAAAGTACTGGAGTGGCAGGAGGCCAAGGCATATTTCTGAAGGATGAGCTCATTCCCAGCAGTATAGCCTTGCTATAGTCTTCAGTAAATCTATTGAATCTGCCGCCAGAGATTAGACTTCATCAAGTTTATGATTATTTTATTTATTCCAACCAGGAGCCCAGGTGAATCAAGATTTGGGCCATTATGCTAACTCTGAATCAGCAATCGTCCTAGTAGAGGAAAAAGTGTGTTTCTATACCAAGACATTTCCTATCAAGTATGGCTTCCTTCCATTTTTGAGGCCAAGTCTACACATCATGAAGTGAACACGTTGAGAAATTCAGCATGGTTTTATTTCTTTGCTCTCTGTGTGTTGGTATATATTTCCCAAAACTAGCATTGAGTATAGGCATTTTGTTTGGGAGGGGATCCCAGTGAGGGAGTAGGAGACAACACAGGGACAAGCAGAAAGCTAGTAAAGTGTGTTAATGAGCCAGTTACTCTGTGGGAAAATGGGGCTCAGTTCTGCTGAGAGACTATGTAAAATGCAGGCCAGAAATATCCCAGTGAGGTGTGATGAGATAGAGAGCTATGTATGCCATCATCTTGAATGCTTCCTGGGCCCTCCCTTCCCTTGCACTATTAGCCTACCTTGTACAAGGGATCTAGCATACTCCTATGGCCAAACACTGTGCAATTGAAGACTGAAGGCCAGTTCATTTGCTGTCCAGTATAATGAAAATAAATGTCTCCCTTGGGGGCAAAGGTAAAGGAGGCTTATTACCTATCATAAAAGATTTAGGTTCCCTAAACTCAGAATTCATCCCTTGTAATGCAATCCATTATGTGATTAGATATTGCCTGATCTTCTTTAGATTGCCATGTGGGAATTGGGTTTTAGAACTGGAGAAAATGGTGATACTCTGGCTACAGTATTGCTGTGATTAATAAACTGTCCTTGGTATCTCTTATCTTCTGCCAGCATCCATGAATCCGTGGCAGAATGACTTGTTAGCTTGCAAGTAGGGCAACAACTTATGCCTTTCATAGTTTGGGAGGACATCCACGGTGGTCCAGGAGGATATGGACAGGTTCTACTGTGACTACCACATGCTGTGCTTCTCTCAATTGATCGTGCTATTAACTTGAGAGTATAAAATCTCTATTACATGTTTGATTGAGCCTCAGAGCTAATCATTGTGTTCCTGTAACTACTACCAGCTTTGCTTTAAGAATAATCCCAAAATATTGGGAGAGACCCATGAGTTTGTGAAAGTTTGTTGCTTATTGAATGCTCATTATATGTTTTATTTGTTAAAGCAAGACAACCATTCAATTTTGGATGTCATATATTCATTAATTAATGACATTATAATTATTCTTTTTTACTTGGTCATGTTGAATATTTTAGAAAATTGTCAGAATTTTCATTGGGTGCTCACATGCTCTGTGATATGTAATGAAGGGTTATCTTTGCATAGGTTTTTAAGAGGAATTGCTGGGTTTGTTCCACATCTACTACCCCCCACCCCCGGTGAAATTAACTGGGGAATTGAAGTCCTTGATGACAACATGCCAGGCATATCATATACCAAAATTCTACAAATGTAAATCTGTAGCTAAATTCCAATCCATTTCAAATTTTCTTTGTCTACTCTGTTATCCTTGCCATATTCTCTTAATGTCACTGGGTAGGACAGGTCTCTCTCTCTCTCTCTCTCTCTCTCTCTCTCTCTCTCTGTTTTTGCTTTCCTTAAATAAAATCTTGTCCATTCTTGACCTTTTTCTTATTTATTTCCATGAAAAAACACCAGTTGAGAATTTGATTTAAATTGTATCAAATCCTTAAAAAATTTAAGGAGAATTGACATCTTTATTGATCTTTGTCATATTTTGCAGGAACATGGTATTTCTCTTGATGTACTTCTTTAGTGGCTTTCAATAATTTTAAAAAAGTATAATTTCCTACTTAAAAATCTTACATATTTTGATAGTTTTTTCTTGAATACACAACACATTATTTTACTGTTATAAATGGTACAGCTTTTAATATTATAGTTTATAACTGCTGATTCAAAGTTTATAGAAATTCAGTTTGGTTTTGTATACTGAAATCATTATAGCTGCTCATGAACTCCTGCGTTAATTCTAAAAGTTTATTTGTCTCTTGAGTTACCTATGTAGGCTGTTGAACTGTCTGCAGATTATGGTTAGAGTAGAATTTTCAAGCCATTTCACACATATTTTGCCATCTGTTTCTTCCATAGCAAGTCTTATTATCTCCATTTTAGAAGTGAGAAAATAGATCTAAAGATTTTAAATGAACTGCCATAGGTAAAAAATGATGGAAATGGATGAATCAATCCTCTCTTCTTATTTCAACATAATACTGTGCTGCCTAAAATTAATCACATTGAAAAACAAATGTAAAATACAATCAAAGAGATGCCCAGACAGTAGGGAAAGAGGAAAATAATTTCAGTTACCATGTGAACATCAAAATATCATGAATTGGCCAAGTCTTGATTTATTGACCATAAGTTCTTATAAACTCCTTTCATTTTTTTCCAGTTTGCAAGGTTCAATATCATTGTATGTTTATAAAATTTAACATCTCAATTTTGTCCTAAAGCTACTGAGGTAATAAAGTCGTTGGCTGTATTTACACAACCATGGTAAGTTCTTGCTATTACAGTTTCTGATGGTCACCTCCTAAGTGGTAGGGACTGGTATCAATAATTTTTGTGCTTTGTAGAATGACATAGATGTCACTAAGGAGTCTAGTCATGTTTATATCATCTCAACCATTATTTTAAAAAGAAGGTCACAATTTCTTTTATCTTCATTCTGCAGAGTCTGCTAAAGTACTTTAGTGTTTGGATTCAGTAAGCATGTACTCCATTTCTTCCTGTGGTTATTTTGAAAAGAGGTCTGGAAAGCAAATGGAGGAATTTCCATTTAGTAATTATGGGAATTTCTTCCACCAGCTTGGAGAATATATTTCCTCTCCAATGTCAAGTAGATATATATTGGGATCTTCCCAGTGGATAATAAGGAAATACAGTCCAGGAAAATGCACCAGAGTCTGTGTGCTGGTTTCCATGTTTATAATAAAGATTTGGCATCTCCCCAAGTAGAGCTTGAAAAAAATGTGTTTTGTTAAGAAGCCAACTGGTTTATGTTCCAACGAAGGTAGTTCAGCATTGGTCCATTGTCTGTAGCAATTCCAATTGTGAGGCCAAATTGGATTGAGGTGTACGTACTGGGTAGCAAATATTTAACATAGTATGTGGCTTGTGTCATGACGTCCTTCTCATGCTAAATGCTATCTAAAGTGCCCAGAGTGTACCAAGAACTTCTTAGTTCTTCCACATGGAAGTGGAAATTGAGAATTTGCAACTAGGACTTCCAGCTGTGACTCACACAAGGCAGGGGTAGACTGTCTAATCATTAAACGAAACAACATAAGTCTAATCAACTCTGAGACCTAAAAACCACACTCTGTAGTTCTTGCCAGTATAAGCCATATGGAAATTTACTATAGGAATACGCCAATGAATTCAAATGCCAGATTGTTGGAAAGCCTCCTTAAGGAAAAATAAATCCCTTTTATTTGGGTAGTCATCTTCTTTAAAAAAGATGCCCTTAGTTTTATTTCAGGGCTGATAATTAGATACTCCTTTTCCTTTTCTCTGCTCTGGATGCTTCAAGGAAAGTATTTTAAAACTTATATTGCAGTCACTGGTGGCTTACACCTGTAATCCTTGCTACTCAGGAGGCAGAGATCAGGAGGATTGCAGTTCAAAGCCAGCCCAGGCAAATAGTTTGCAAAACTCTATCTCAAAAAGAAAAAAAGCTTATATTGCACAAGTGTGATTTTTATCCAAAAGGAGTTTCATTGTGGAAGGCTTCATATGAGCCCAGAAATTTCTGAAATGAAGCTCCAAGAAGTGGCTCTTTTGGTTTCTTGGATAGCATGAAACAAAACCAAGGAAAGGAGATGACAAAACACCTGCAGCGCAACACCACAGGAGATCACTCAGAAAGACATATTATTCATATGTCTTTAAATTATAACCAGTACAAAAAATAAAAGTTGACATGTATACTATGCACACTACTTTGCTTGCTTTTCTTCATGAAATATAAAAAATATAAAGTAACATAAAACAAGTAGATTGCTGAGCAATAATATATTTTCAAAAGGCTAAGAATATACGATGTAACTCCTGTGTGGCTTAGTTTTGGAAGAGTCAAAAGAATACTGTTGGTACCACCTGAAGTCATTTTGAAATAACTCAAGTATTTTACATGAACTTCTTGGAGACAACCAAATATTCAAAAGGCAGAAATTGTGCTTACCATCACTTTTTTCCTTTCCCATCCACCATCCTCAAATGCTGCAACCACATTCAAGCCTTTTTCAAGTGCTCAAAAATCTTAAGAACTAGTTTTGCAAGACTGAGTCCCCCCCTTGGAAGCCAGGGAAGGTACATACTGAAGCTGGATAGCCAGAAGATCTTTACTTTATTATTCTGGAGAGTATCAAGGAACATTCTTAAAATTTGTGACATAAGTATGTAACACAAACACACGCACACACACAAACACACATACACATGCATGCATGCATGCACACATGGCTAAACCAACCTAAAAGTGCTGCAAATAAAATTAGTACATCCCAAGTGCAATTTTACCTTGCTGACTTCAAAGTTTTGAGTGGTCCATATGTAACTAATTTTTTCTGTTGTCAAAATCTACACTAGTATAATCTTATTTTGAATAGAGGCTTTTGTAATTCCCTGTGTAAAGGTGGCTTAAAGTTAAACTTTTGGAGTGCACTGGGTAAGAGTAACTTTGGAAATCTTGGCTGTAACAATTTTGTAAAGCTGAGGAAAATTGTTAAATTCATTTGGCTTCTGCATGGCTTCCCTTTGCCATTTGTCTTAATAACTAAGTGAGCTTCCTGTCCTTGGACAAAGTCCAGAGGACCAGTTGCGGAGGCAAGTTCTTGTGTGGATATGCATGCTTCCATGACAAAATCTCCTTAGAGCAAAACTCTGATTAGTTATCAGGCTTTTTGTATGAGCATAACATTGAAATTTTGAAAATTGAAAATTTAAATTCATTGGTTCTAAGAAGCATGCAATTCTTCAGAGATATCATTCAGAATGGAAGTGGTAATAAAATGACCATAGCATAATATCAGTCAGAAAAGCTGGATCTCTCACTTTGTATGCTATTAAGACATGCAAAACCTGTACGTAATTCTGCATATTCCTGTTGCACAGAATGTAAAGTCATACATAAACATGAAACATTATTCTCACTTGCTATGTGCCTAGCACCTAGTAGATAGTAGATATTTATTGAATGAATGGATGAACGAATGAATGGTAATAAACTCATCAATGGAACATTTAAGATTTTCAGATTTCATTTATAGTAACCGTTAACCTCCTTCCAGAAAGTCTGGGTTTGGAGGTTGATTCATCATTGTGATTTTTCTTGTTTCTTTCTAAATTCTTGCATGAGTTTTCTTTTGTCATGCTTTGATTTTCATCTTTCTTAAGTATCAAATTAAAATGCTCTTCTCAGTTCAGTTGGAACTGGACATCTCAATTCATCAGCAAACTGGAGTCTCCAGTCTAGCAGTAAATTTAGACATGTAAAGGAATGGCACTACAGTGGCATATTATTAACAAGATGCTAGGGGGTCATGGAGATGGGACATTGCCTTAGCCTTAGCCCCTGAGATATCAGGGGGCTGATACTGGTACAAGGTACCAAAGATCCTTCAGACAGAGGGACCAGCAAAACAAAGCCAAGAGCCCAGGTGAGGGGGACTGTACTTTTCATAACGTATACATGTATTGCTAGATTCTGCCTTCATTCAGAAATGAACTAAGCAATCTACAAACAGCCTTCAGGGTTGGTGTCTTCCTTGGGGAGATTCTTCAAATGTAAAGGCCCCTTTAGCTTGAAGACCAACATGTTTGAATGTTTATCATCATTTACAACTTAGGTTTCCGTTCTTCAACTAAATGATTGACTGTACTGATTCTTCTGTTCAGTCAATTATAAAATCAAGTCAGGTAGCACCAGGAGCCTGCACTGTGAACTCATGGGGGTAAAGGAAATGCATTCTGTTCAAAATACAGAACAAGAGGTTCTGTATTTTGGTTCCTAGATAGGTCATAGTTATAATGTTTTTTCTCTTTGTGTAATTATGGAAAAAAAAGAGAATGAAATAAAGGCAATATCCTAGTGTTTACCCCTGCCTTTAACAGTTTCTTGGAAGGGACAACTATGAAGATAATCTTCCTTGAAGAAGATGACATTGGATTTAGGACCACTCTTGATGGATGGTAGTACAGGGGTCCCCATCTTCACTGGGTGAGCTTTGCACTACAGCCAGATCGACTAGTGGGAATGTTTGAGTCTCTCACCTGGAGTTCATGCTAACAGCCCTCTTGATAATTCTCAAGCAAGACTCTATGCTTTGGACAAATGGTTCTCAATTTGGTGGGGGGAGTAGAGAGATGGGGGAGGACTTTGTCTTCACATGGGATATTAGGTAATGCCTAGAGACATTTTTGGTTGTCACAAATGGGGTGAGGAGTACTAATGGCATTAGTGGGTGGAGGCTGGGATACCATTGGACACCCTGCAATGCTCAGAATGGGTCCTACTTCATAGAGTTATCTAGCCTCCAATGTCCATAGTGCTGAGGCTGAAAAATCCTGTTTGGACCATGATTTTGTATTTTGGAATGGCTGACTGAGTTGGCATATGAATCTGATGCAGTAAAATATTCTCTTGAGGGTGAGTTTTCTGTGACTTCTCAGGGATTGTCAAGGATGCTCCACCTTGGACAAAGGTGTATTACAAAGGGCTCATGAGGTCCTCCCAGTGAAGGGCTCATCCTGAAGCTGGCATGACTCAGAAGCCTGACAGACTTCCCTTTGCCTCACATTACAGTATGTGTTTAGAATTTCACATAGGTACCAGAGCATATTGCAATGAAAGGTTTGTTGTATCTAGTTTGAGCACCATTTATTTATAGGACTGCAAGACCAGCAAGCTGGTTTTAAAGAATTTTACTTATCAGTCTTTGCATTAATTTGGGATTAAACAAACAAGAGATAGCCAAAGAAAGTATACACACATATACACACACAAATTTACTCTTTGTTCTAAAAAAGTACAAATCACTTCTCAAGCTCTATGCAAATATTACCTACATATTGGCATACTTATTATCCTCAAAAGCTCTCCTACAAAGGGACAGGAACAAACTGCCTGGTTGGTACCTGGAGACCAGTTCTGATGACAACTGTGAGAATACACAGCTCTGCAATGTGCTCACTCATCAGCCTTTGCTGTCAGGATGAATACCTCACCTGTCACAAGGAAATGATATCATACCTGTGTAAGTGTCTTTGGATGTTTCTCAGCGGCACTGTGAAACTTGACAGCTTTCTTTCTTTCTTTTTTTTTCTGACTCCATACTTTCTTGTCATGTGGTCCACAAGTGTGTACTCACAGATCTGCCCAAGGCACCAATATACACTGAAGTCTGTCAGATCCAAATCACACTGGATTCCTCTGAGTCCCTGGATTTTCACAATTCCATCCACTAAGCATTTCTTACCACATCTCCCACTGTGTAGCACACCCTGTGCTAAAGGCTGCTGTTCTACACTTCTGAAAGTAGTGTCCCCTGCTTTTAGGAGAACTCTGTCAAGGGCAGAAGGCAGATGTGGATAATAAATGATAAATTTTCATTCAAGAGAAGACATGACCAGGGTCTGGGTAGCCTAAAGAGGGAGGGGTACATTGACCCATGGGTTCTTGGGGTGACTTCACATGAGCAGTTGTGACTTCAGCACTCACCCATAAAAGCCTAGGGTGAATATGGCCAGGAGGAAAAGCAGAGTAGGGCTACAGGCATGCAAAGATTGACCAGTATGGGGTTTTCCAAGGACTCACAAGCAATGCCCAGTATCTTCCAGGGTATCAGCACATTGGTAATGGGATGTGACTAATTGAAAGGGCATTTCAGAAACATGGTTCTAATAATGGAGAGGAGAATATATCGATTCAGTCCTGCAAAGATTGATCAGGGAAGCTAGGAGAACAAAGAAGAGACTAATGGTGATGACAAAAGAGGAAGTGATGGGTTTGAGAGATTTCTGAGGTGTGATTTGTTGGGTTGGGTGGCTAGGATGACATCTTGACTGATACTGGCATAGGAAGGCTGGTGGAGGATTTGGCTTCTCATAGATTTCACAAGCATTTGTTCCCAGCCATTTCAGATGAGCATAGAAACAAACTCAAAATATCTTGCTCCCAGCTTCCCACCCCCAACAAAGGGCTATATATCAAATTCAGGGGACATCACTGGTTTCTAGCTCAGAAAATTGGGTAAAGGTTGGGTATTTCAGTGAAGTAGGCACTTTACAGTGAGAAAGGGGTATGGATAATGCTTGGTATTTTACATGATAAATTTACCTGTGGAATGCCCATGCCAGTGTGCTCAGGGTGCTTTGTGGTAAGAGCTCTGGAGAGAGGGCTTAGGTGAAGATGTTCATTTGGGAGGAATTGAGGTGTAGGTCAGTCATTCCCAGTCCTGAGTAAAGCACCTGTGGAGCCTTTAAGACTTCTGATGCTGAAGTTGGCCCCCAAACTAATCACATTGGACCCAGACAGGATGATGAGAAAGCATTCCCAGCAACCGTGCTGGTTTCTCTGTGGGAGAGAAGGTAACTAAATGGCATGAGTTCAGAAAGGGCCTTGGGAGGGAGAATGGAGCCTCGGAGAGAGGAACACAAAGGAGTGATGGATGAGATAAGAACTGTAATTTGTGTCCAGTCTGTACATTTGTGTACTTTTTTCCATGGTACTTCCTTCCAACTTGAGGGAGAGGAGTGTGGTCTGATGTTAGTGGAAATAGACTTTGTTAAGTCAAAGCCAGGAGACAAAGGAAGGGCAGGAAGGGTTTCTAAAGTTGACCTGGGAATCCAAGTTATATCAGAATCAAGAGAAGCAGGATTGGAGGTTGTATTCACAGAATTTTTGAATTTAAGATTCCAAAATGATGCAGTGAGGGTAGATGCATGAGAGAGGGTGGCCAAATTTGCATGGAAGTTCTCATTGAAGTGGAAAGCATGAGTGCAGAGAAATAGGTGTTCAGTCTCCCTTCTTCTGGAAGTGTGTCTTAGTTATTGACAATTTCCTTAACATAATGGCTATCTTATAGTGCTTTCAAGTGTTCAGGATAGCTATTTTTATGGAGTATATCATTATAGCTCCATTATTCAAAAACACCACAGCAAATCAAAAACATGCTTGCATCAAGAAATGTACATACCAGCCAAATTCTTTTTATCAATTGTAAATTATTTATGCAGATCACATTGCTTTATGCTGATGCTTTGCAGAGTCAGCATGTTTTAGAAATACCTTTTCTGCTAGAACCATGTGTTCTTCCTTTTTAATTGTTTACATATTTTTGTTAGTCTGCAGAAGCATTCTTTCTTTAAGATCATTAATTATATATACAAATGCCCTTGTGTAAAAGTGTCCACTTGGAAGAGGCCCAGGGATCTAAGTCAGGGGTCAGCAAACTGATTCTGCACAGGACCAGAGAGTAAATATTTTCAGCTTTGTAGACCAGACAGCTTGTCACAGCTACTCAACTCTGCTTTTGTAAGTTGAAAGCAGACAGACAGTACATGAATGAATTGTGGCTGTATTCCAATAAAACCTAATTTATAAAAACAGGCACTGAGTTGGATTTAACCCAAGGAATATAGTTTGTTGTCCCCTAATCTGAGATAATAAAAGACTCTAGTGGGCTGTATAACTTTGTGGGAGAATCTGCAAGTTCATTTTTAATTGAACTTGCCTTTCAATTTTGGCTTTAAAACCCTATTATACTATGACTTGTCATGGCTGTATAGAAATGAAGCAACATGAAAATAATGAGCATCCTTGGAAGGCTCCAACTACCAATGGGTTTATATAAATCGCAGTGATCATGATACTCTGATAGACACAGACATCAGGCTTGCCATCTTAACTTACTCTCCTGAAAACCTAAGTGACTCCTCTCTGGTCTTAAGAAAGGCAGGGCATTTGACTCTGAAGTGTCATTTCCTTCGACTGTATAATCTGTAGTTACAAGTATTTCTTTATAGAAATTCAGTGTATTCTAGGAAAACTAACATTGGATTGAAAATCTGTTCCAGCTTTTAGAGAATCCTCATTAATAAGCATCTTTTTATGGTAAAATGTGGCCTGATTAAAAACATTCTTTAACAGGATGTCAAGACTCAATATTGTCCTTATAATTTAGAGGACAGACTGTAGTGGGAGTATACTTATCTCCAAATAAAACAGATATACCTTCAAATTTCAGTTATATACCTTCAATATCCCTATATTTATGTATTTCTAACTAAAGCTTATTACATATTTACTATTAAGGGTGACACTCTAAGGTGGTTTGATGTTTCAATCAGGGCCCAGAGGTTTTTTTTCTTAATCAGTCATTCTCTGGAGTTAGATGTGTGTATGTGGTTAGACAGGAATGGAATGGAATGTCATCTTTCTGCCAGCACCTCTACTGGTTGCAAGAAAATTCCTCATTTTTTTTCTTTTCAGTGTGAGTCACATAGAGAATTTATCTGAAGAAAGCATCAAATGAAGATGTGAAAAGCAATTATGGATAAAAAAACCACAGCTCTTTACACCCATGTTGGTCCATATTGGGAAATGGGTACTGAGTCACCAGTGTCAGTTTTTCTCAATGTAATGTGTACTTCACGAATATTTCATTTGGAATGTGATCCAATGGGATGGGAATTATTCAGGTCCCCCTCTGAAAGAAGATATCAGAAGTTATGATCTGCTTTCACCCTGGAACTTGGAAAGTCTTATCAGTGTGATCAGAGAGGGTGATTTGAGGGACTAATGTCTGAAGAGCTCCTTCTTTCTATTTCACATTGTAGAGCAATAGCCAAAAGAAATCATTAAGAATTATCATTACTCCAGAGGCACCTGCACAACCATGTTTATTGCGGCACTATTCACAATAGTCAAGTTATGGAAACAGCCAAAATGCCCCACCACTGACGAATGGATTAAGAAAATGTGGTATCTATACACAATGGAATTCTACTCAGCCATGAAGAAGAATGAAGTCCTATCATTCACAAGTAAATGGATGGAACTCGAGAACATCATCCTGAGTGAGGTTAGCCAGGCTCAGAAGACCAAAAATCGTATGTTCTCCCTCATATGCGGACTTTAGACCTAGGGCAAACACAACAATGGGATTGGACTACGAGCACATGATAAAAGCAAGAGCACACAAGGGAGGGGTGAGGATAGGTAAGACACCTAAAAAATTAGCTAGCATTTGTTGCCCTTAACGCAGAGAAACTAAAGCAGATACCTTAAAAGCAACTGAGGCCAATAGGAAAAGGGGACCAGGAACTAGAGAAAAGGTTAGATCAAAAAGAATTAACATAGAAGGTAACACACACGCACAGGAAATCAATGTGAGTCAACTCCCTGTATAGCTATCCTTATCTCAACCAGCAAAAACCCTTGTTCCTTCCTATTATTGCTTATACTCTCTCTACAACAAAATTAGAAAGAAGGGCAAAATAGTTTCTGCTGGGTATTGAGGGGGTAGGGGGGAGAGGAAGGGGGCAGGGTGGGTGGTAAGGGAGGGGGTGGGGGCAGGAGGGAGAAATGACCCAAGCCTTGTATGCACATATGAATAATAAAATAAAAAAGAAGAATTATGGACCTCAGAATGGAAACAATTCTATGTACAGTTTATTTAGAAATGTAACTTGGATAAATACAATAACAAATGCTGAAGTTAACTTCTGTTCCCTCTGCATGTAGCAGCTGGGGAACCATGACTGTGGTGTGATGGGAAGTTTCCTTTGCTCACCTTGAGAGACTGAACCTTCATTCTGCATCACTCATGGTGCATAAATGCCGTATCAGTGTGCTTTGGAATGGGCCTGACAATCTTAGCTATTACTTTAGCTTCTGCTGCCTTTACTTCAACATTTCTCAACCTCAGCATTGTTGATAGTTAGGGCTGGATGATTCTTTGTTGTGGGGACTGTCCAGTGCACTGTGAGATGTTTAGCAGTATCCTTGGCTCCGCCCACTAGCTGCCAGTACTGTCTCTTCCCACCCTGGATCCTGACCACAAGATATTGCCCGATGTCCCTGGGCAGAATCAACTTACTTGAAACCAGTGCTGTAGTTACATATTGCACAGCCCCAGGTTCAGTATCATTTAACTGGTGTTCTAAAAAAAATATCTTGACTACATGCATAAGTCCACTCTGGGCTTCTCTGCACGTTTGATCTCAGGTTTGCATTTACTCTTAGATGAAGAGGCCATATGTGTAAGGTGCCTGCACTTCTGGTTTTGTCTGGGACAATTCAGTTTTTATCTGTTATCCAGATGTAATTATTAACATCACCCTGAAGAGTATCCCAGGAAGATTGAAAATACTCTGGTCCCTTTCTGGCTTTGGAGAATAGAGAAGTTTTAAGGGTTTTACAATCTCAAAAAGTTATTTTCCTCTATAGAGGTTTTTGCTGGCACTATAATAGCAGTCTGGAGACTTAACCATTTCATACCTGCATGGACTGCATACTCAAGTCCTGAGTCTTAACCCCTTATAGCTTCAGGTTTTGACCCAAGTAGGCAAAGTGAGCTCAGACAATAAGGAAAAGAACAGTGCTTTAAAAAGAATGTCCTCCCAATAAAAACATATTCTAAAGTTCTTAGTAAGAAAGAGTTACTGTGGAGTTTGTAATGGCTTTTATACTTGCTTTTACAATCACAGTATTACTGGGCTCAGGCGTCCTGCTTAGAAAAGTGCTTTGTAGTGCTTCTGATAGAAGAGAACCATTTGAGAACAGACTAGACTGAAAGACAAGAGAGTTGAAAAAACCACGGGTGCTTTTAAAAACAATTATTCTTTTGGTCCTAAGAATAGGAAAAATATTTTCCCCTCTCATTAAATCCTGTCACATGTTGAAAAGACTTACTCATTAAAGTCTTA
Organism: Castor canadensis; assembly: GCF_047511655.1. Taxonomy (NCBI): domain Eukaryota; kingdom Metazoa; phylum Chordata; class Mammalia; order Rodentia; family Castoridae; genus Castor; species Castor canadensis. The sequence continues at coordinate 134,276,161 of NC_133405.1, forward strand.
AGTGGACATTTGCATTGTGACATTCTCTAGCATGTTCCTTTGCTAATATATGCATACCAAAGCTCTCCAGGTAGTAATCTGCACTTGAACCTGTAATTGGAATCAGCCTCCCACCTGGAAATGTGAAGACAAGATGTTCAGCCCAGAGTGAAGGCAAGATAATGTTGTAAAAGCACCCCATTCAAAAGGTCAGCATTAATTTGGTTATCTACAAGTCAGCAACCAGCTCAGATTTCTAATGGGACATGAATTCATGGAATCTATGTGAGATGTTGGACATACAGTCTCCCTTCTTCACTGTTTTCTTTTTTTGTCAGCATTCTAGAGTATTTCTTTGCTCTTTAACTAAGATGAAGCCCTGGTCTGGAGGGCCAAAGTTAAAGATCCCTTTCAGAAAAAAAAGGAGACCTGTTGGCTGCACCCATTGCCAAGTCCTTGCTCCAATCCTTTTCCCTTTACGTGGATGTTTTTCCCTAGGGTGTAATGGTAATGGAGATCATTGCTAAAACTTGAGTAAAGTTTGTGTCTTTATTTTCAATTGGATTTCAGAATGTCTCCCAGGTAGTTCTTGGCTTCTTGTTGCTCTTTCATCTTGGCAGCAAAATATGAGTTGACAAATGTATTGTATTACCCAGTGGTTCTCTGTCTAATTCCTTTTAAATAAAATAATTGAGTCCAAAAATGTCGTTGCCCCCACTCACCTGATAAACTAAGGCAGAGACACTATGAAGGATATGAAAGGAACAGGGATACTGTGAAGTGAAGAGGATGAAAGTATGCTGCATATATACCTATGAAAGCAGCATAATGAAACCCATCAAAGGCTATTTGAAGACGGGGAAAGAGGGAGAGGAGACTGGGAATATAATGGAGAGAGTGAACTTGTTTGAGGTACACTGTAAACATGCATGGAATTATCACAATAAAGTACCCTTGTATTATTAATGTATGATAGATAAAAAATTAAATAAAAATAATAAAACTGTTGTTTTAGATTGTGCTTTGGAATGGAAATTTCATACTTTCAAATTATATAGGTTACTGTCTTAGGAATGAGTGTGTAGGAGGATGTGAGCTCACTTCTACACAAGTGCAAGGGACAGCAACTGGGAAACAGGAGTCCGTCCACCCTGCCTTGTAAGACAAAGCATTCCACGATCAGCTGAACCTCAAGTATAAATGACCTCAAAATACAAGAAATCAACCTTAGATTGTTGGGCCAGAAGACTAAACAATGCCATGTAGGCCTAAGAGCATTGGTGTACTTTTCTGAGTTGCCAAATTTTAGATCATCACATAGCTGTATGCCTATTTAGAAGCTACTCAGTCCTGCCTACAGACCTAGCATTGCCATTCTCTAACAGTCATTCTGGCCAAAAACATGCTATCATTTTGCCCAATGAAGGATGTGCTTCACAATCTTTACATCAGCATTATCTTCACAAAAAACTATTTGAGGGTACCTACTACACATGATACTTTTAGGTACCATGGGTACAAAGAAATGTGAGATAGTTCTCGATTAAAAAGTGTACAACTGGGCTGGTGGAGTGGCTCAAATGGTACAGCACCTGCCTAGCAAGCATGAGGCCCTGAGTTCAAACCCCAGTACCAAAAAAACGTGTGCAACCAATGGAATGGGCACAATAGCTCACACCTGCAATCCCAGCGACTAGGGAAATGGAGATTGGTAGGATTGCAATTCAAGGCTAGCCCAGGGAAAAAATTAGCAAGACCCCATCTCAACCAATAAGCTGTTCATGGTGATTCATGCCTGTGATTCCAACTATGTGAGAGGTGTAAATAGGAGGACTATTGTCCAGGTCAGCTGGGGCAAAAATCAAGACCCTATCCAAAAAATAACTAAAGCAAAAAGGGCTGGAGGCATGGCTCAAGTGATAGTAAATATGAAGCCCTGAGTTCAAAACCCAATTCCACAAAGAAGTGTACAATCAAGGAGAGGAAACAAGAGAGAGAGAGAGAGAGAACACAAAAGATCAAAGAACATGTGCTAAGCGCCCAATAATGAATGAATGACATAGATAAATAATAAAGTTGAGTAAAATTTCACCACATAGTTAAAGGGTAAACATATATTGAAACAGGATTGGTTTTTCTTTTATCCATTGTGTATTACACTTGGTGGCTGGAAACAAAACCGAAATAGGACTATCTTTAAAGGTATAGGAGGTAATTGGTTTTTGGACATGAAACAAGTGAAAAGATTGGGATGGCATAGTAGTTCAAGAATGTTAAAAGTATCTTAGGTTTTCTCTGTTCTTCCATTACTGGAGATAGCTTTCATATTCTTTGTCATCTCTTGCTTGCAAGATGGCTGTTGTAAATCTAGCTATCATGCTTATGTCTCAGATAGAAAGAATAAAGAAGTGAACTCAAACTGGTATCTTTGCTGAGACAGTTTCCCTTCAGTAATTTCCTAGAAGCCCTCCACACAATACTTGATTTCCAATATCTGTAAAATTTTTAGCCAGGTATCACAGCTACCTTCTCTAGTATAATCTTACCAATAAATAACAGTGGAGTGGATATTGGGTAGACAGTTAACAAGCTCTGGTAAATAACTCAACTTTTGCTAATGTTTAAAAGCCAAACTGCACATAGCTCTTTTAAATTAGTAGTGGACAAATCTTGTTCAAATTCATAAACATACTGTTTTGGTAAATAAAGTTTGATTGAGACAAAGTCACACTTGTTCATTTGCATGTGTGGTCCATGGCTGCTTTTTGTGCTGTCATATAGGATACATCTATTGAGTTGTGAAAGAGTCTATATGGCTTGCAAAGCCCAAAATACTGTCTGTCTTGCCTTTTACATAAACAATTGCCAACCATGTGGAAAAATGAGCAAAAGACTTGGACATGCACTACAAAAGAGATATCCAAGGACCAGTAAGTCTATGAATATGTGATCCAACTTATTGGTCACCAGAGAAATGTTAACTAAAATCACAATGTAGTATGACTACTTGCCCATGAGAATGGCTATAATAAAGAAAAGGAGGGAGAGCTGATAATAACAACTATCCCATTAATAAGGCAACTGGAATTCTCATACATTGCTGGTGGCAGTGAGTCTAGGTTATTTAGTACAAAGAATTTGGAAAACTCTTGGTCAATATCTACTAAAGCAAAGCATGGGTATTCCTCGTGATGGAGCAACTCTACTCTTGGGTATGTAACCAACAGGTACACCTACATGTGCTCACCAAAAGGCATGTATCAGAATGTTGATTCTGACACCACTCACTAATAATCCCAAGCTGTTAACAACTCAAGGGTCTATCAGCAGTAGAAAAGGAGAACTGCCAGGCACTGGTAGCTCACACCTGTAATCCTAGCTACTCAGGAGGCAGAGATCAGGAAGCTTGCACTTTGAAGTCAGCTCAGGAAAATAGTTCATGAGACCCTATCTCGAAAAAACCCATCACAAAAAAGGGCTGGTAGAGTGGCTCAAAGTGATGGCCCTGAGTTCAAACCCCAGTATCACAAAAAAAAGAAAAGAAAAGGGAACTGTTGTGTTTTATTCATACAATGCAATGGTTCTTAACAATGAAGATGGAATACCACCTGTAATATTGTTGCAAGAAGCCAGACAAAAAATTTGCCTACTCATGAGTCTATGGATCTAAAGTGAGACACAATTGAACAAATCAACAGTGTTGGAACTCAGGACACAGGGACTTTTAAGGGATTGAGATTGGGAGGGGACATTTCGTGATCTGGATATTTATTACACAGGGATGAATGCTTTGCTAAAAATTATTGAGGTGGGTACTTACAACTTTAGCATTTTTTCTGAGTGCACACTATGTTTTAATAAAGAATTCTTTAAAAATGAAAGAAAGACAAAAGGAAATAACATGTATCTCTTTAATGATGGAAACCTAGCAGCACTGCTCTCAGGCACTCTTCTAATAAAAAATGTTGCCTATGACATGTTCCTTATAAAATAACTGCATTAGATACACAACAGCCCTGGCCCTTTGTTGGAGATAATGCTTGGAGTCTACTTTGCTTCCAGATTTTTGCATTAGACTATATCTGCCCCAACAGTGTGGCAGACTAGGTGGTCTCAGTTCCAAGTAGCCCAGAGTGAACATAAGCAGGCATTGTCCCAACTGCAGGAGACTTAACCTGCTGAGTACACTGCAAGGCCTTGGGCTTTCCAGCCAAAGAAGAATGCAGTAAAGTCTGCAAGGAGAGCTGCACGTGGAATTTATGGATCTCAAGAAAAAAAATTTGGAAAGATTTTTTTCTTTCCATTTCTGTTTAGTCTTAACTTGGTGAAATTGTAAAGAGGCTCTGGAGACTGAGGGAGCTGTTTGTATGCAAAGTGTTGTCTGCCTCAATTGCACTCTTGAATTTTGGCTGACGTCCCAGTCTTCTGTGGGAGGCTGGATAGAACGCATGCACTTCTCAAAAAAATCAATTTTAGGTTTTACAAAAGTATTCAAGTGTTATTCCTCCCAAGGGAGGAATTGAGACAGTTTTATTCAAGGAGAAGGTCAGGAGAAATAGCCAGGTCTTTTAAGAGTCACTCAAATTTTTGGCTGACGTATTGAGTTAAATTCATCCCCTCTCATGGATGCAAGTCAGGAGTTATAAAAGAAAAGTATTAAATATTAAAAGTGAATAAAAGGGATATAATAATCCAAGCATTAAGGTAGTTGGTGGCCATCCTTTTTTAAAAGACACTGCTATAAACTAAATTTAAATAACTATAAACAAATCAAGATACAATATGAGTTTGTTACATATGTAACTGTATTATTTTTGTTTGTTAGTCAAAAGTCTTTCACTTAAAAATATAACATTTCATGTATCTTACTCAGATTATATGTATTATATATTATCACATATATGCATATATTTTAAATATATATATATATATATATATATATAGAGAGAGAGAGAGAGAGAGAGAGACATACATGAGATTTCTAAAATTACCATTATCTAAGGGGGGGTACACAAAAGTCACTGGCTAGTATTGCGAAGAAACTGGAGTTGATTTTATCTAGGACTCTTAGAACATTTAGATGACCTTGATGTAACCTCTCAAGTCTGGTGTAGTACCTCAAAGGACCATTTTTAAAAATTCAAATATTAGTGTGGAAGAAAACTACATTTTTGTGAAAATTAAGATCTGGCAGTAGAAGGTAAAGTAACACACACCCACTTGCTTGGAACCCAGTGCTGCCTCTGAAGGGCTCCTCATTGTGGGCATGGCTTCCAGTTCTTTCTCTTTCATTCTTAGCAGCCTCTGAAGGAGAGTGGAGTTGGGGGACTGGGTATTTTGAAACAATGGTCCCATTGCCAAGTTCCTTTGGTTAGAGGCTAAGTGGCTTTCTCCCTTTGTGCATTTAGAGAGTTTTGTAGGAGAAGTAAATTTTTCTGCCCCTTGGCCACTCAGACTGGAAACCCAACGAACTAGGTCAGTGTCTGATGGAAGAGTCGAACAGGGGTGAGTGTGCAGACAAGACTCACAGGCAGCAAAGCACAGAACTCAAAAGTACCAAAAGCCTTTTGAAATGGATTTGATTGGATTTCACTTGTTTCACTGGGAAACCAAACTAGGGAGTCCAGCCTGCTAAACTCAGTGCAGAGTAATGTGCAGTTGGGAAGAACCTGTGTTCTCTGAGCCATACTTTCCTCTTGACCATATTGAATTTCTTTGTGGGAGGCACTTTATACATTCACTGTGTAATCAAAAATGGTGGCTCTGAGATTCCACAGAGACCCTGTGATTTCCTCTGGAGTGTCCTTTTCCGAACAAGTGGTTTGTTATTTCCTCATGACCGTAATTTTGATTTTAAAAGGTTTTTCTTTTGAAGTTCCTCATCACTGCATCCTAATGATGCTAGCCAGTGGCAGTGTTCAACACCTAGGCATGGTAGTCAAGGAATGATTGTGTTGGAAACATCACCAGACTACTGCAAGGGGCAGTTGCTGTCATTAAGGTTGATTCCAGACTAGATTCTTTCTGCACTTGCTGCTGCTGTAACCACTCATACTATTTGTTCTCACCTTCTAGAATCATAGTTAAGAATAGTGTTCAGCAAATATTCCTCAAATGATTGCTGTATAATAGTCATGGGAGCAGGGTAAAAAGATAAACACAAAAGTGCTGTTTTTGAGAAGGACAATGTTTGGGGGGAAAAGAAAACCAGGCAAGACAAGCATCCTAACAGAGGTAAGAACAGGAAGCCAGCAGAGCTTCCTATTGAAGGTGGCTAGGTGAATCAGGAAATGTCCCCCCCAAAACTCCAGAGAGGCCAGTGGGATTTACATCAGGCAAGGAGAAATGGAAAGAGGGGAGTATAGGAGGTAATGGATGCAAAGGGGAAAGAAGAGCATACTAGGCAGGGGAAAATATCCCCTTGGAAACAAAGGAATCATGTTCAATGTGTGACCTCGAATTACAAAGGGCATCTCTAGGGCCAGAAGCCAAGAAGGCAGATGGCTACATTTTGGAATGGAGCATGGAGAGGACTCTACTGGGCTTGCATTTCTGAATGCCTCCAAGAACCCTGATGGTCTGAAAATTTTATATACACACCTATTTATCTTTACAGTGTGACTTGTCTTAGAAATCACAGCCTATTGAAAAATGTATGCTGCAAAACTAAGTAACAATTTGAGTTCACATCTTTGAGTAGTAGAGGGTTTTAAAGACAGAATCATAGGATGCCAAGGGCCAAATATAGACATGGATGTTTTAGAATCTTCTGCTTTTTTGGTCTCAGAACATGTGGCATGTTTTGTAATGGAATCTCCTGCAGATGGGCACAGGCCCAGTTTAACACTGGATAAAGGGTACCGAGCACATGTTTAAAAGTAGAATAAAACTTACAAGATGATCAAGGGCACAGGAAAGCTTTGCTTTTCTGTGACACTTAACAAAACACCAGTGCAGGGAAAATATTTTGTCAAATGGTTTTAGAATAGTAAATAAAAATGCAGCAAGGGAATGTCTTTCCGTCATTATTTGTACTGTTCTAGAAGAAATAGGGCTGGGAGTGCTTTCTATAGACAAAATGAATCCTGAAGACATTTACCTGAGGTTTCTAAAAATAACAAGCCAGTTTCTCTTTCACAAGTTATCTGTTTGCTACAAGGTTATAAATGAAACAAAATAATCGAGATGTTAATAGAAATGAATATATGAAAGATATGTTTTTTGTTTATACTTGTAAAACTCCAGGATGGAAAAGATGAAAGCCAAAAGTAGAAAAAAATGGAAATATTTTCAGTATTCTAATTTGAGGATCAGTGAACATTTTCTGTAAAAGGCCAGCTATTTTAGGTTTTGCTAGCCATTCAATCCCTGTGACCTCTGCTGGGGAAGTGAGAAAGCAGCAGAGAAAAATACTTAAAAACGAATGAGTGTGATGGTGTTCCAGGATGACTTTATTTATGGAAGCTGAAATTTGAATTTCATATAATTTTCACAAGTCACATAATATTCTTCTGATTTTTCCAACTATTAAAAACTGTAGAAATCAATCTTACCCACCCTTGTGCTAGATCTGAGACAAACATCTCCCCACAAGTTTTTTCGTTTAGAGATTCCTGGTTGAAGAACAACATGCTTGCCCTTTTGCAAATGTTCATAAATTTATTGAATGATGATTTCCCCCCTTGATATTTTTCTAGGTTTTTCTAGAATGCTTTGTGCTCCTGTAACACTTTCTAACATCAGTTGTCATACATTTATTAAGTGCTCACCATGAACTGAAATCGTGAGGACAGACGTCAGAGGAAAAGAAAATATTAGTAATAGGACGTGGTACAGAAGCTCCTCTATTTATGGAGTTTCAACTCGTGTACTTTCATAGATACAAATGAAAGCAGACTCTGGAGCAAAGCCCTCTGGCTTTCTCCTCACTGCCCAAATATGCATCAAGAGGTTCTGGGAGCTCTTTTTGTTTCTGCTTCCTTTAAAAAAGTCTGTTTTTCAGTCTATCAGGCAATTAAATATTTGCTTTGTTTCTGTGAGGTGTTAAGGAGTTTTGCCCCAATTCCCTTCTTATATTATAGCCTCATAGAAAATGAGAGAAAAAGTACCAGTAAGGAGTAGCAGGAGGGAAGGTAGGGTAGAAACAACCTTTTAAAATTGAAATATGTCAGAAAACTTGTTGCAAGTCCTTGGACAGGAAGAACAACTTTTTTATTCATTTATTCACATGTGCATACATTGTTGGGGCCATTTCTCCCCGCTGCCTCCCTCCTTCCCTCCACCCCTTCTCTTCCAGGCAGAACCTGTTCTGCTTTTTTCTCCAATTTTATTGAAGAGTAGACATAAACAATAATAAGAAAGACAAAGTGTTTTTGCTAGTTGAGATAGCTATACAAAGAGATCAGGAAGAACAATTTTGAGAGCAAAGGCCATCATGTAACTTGACAGAAGTCCCATACCTTTGTGATAACAGCAAACAATGATAGAGCTTATATGTACCCAGCACTGTTTTAAGTGATTGTTTATATATGATACACATACACACACACACACACACACACACACACACACACACGTGTGCGCAAGCACACATACACAGATGCTCCTCAACTTATGATGGGGCTGCATCCCTATAAAGTCATAAGTTGAAAAAAAATCACAAGTCAAACATGTGTTCAAGCTACTTAACCTCCTGAAAGCCCTCGCATAGAAGCACACTGCACTGTGTAGCGTCACGTGTTTCCTCTCCTGATCTCAAAGCTGACTGGGAGCTACAACTTCCTGCCACTGTCCAACATTGAGATGGCATTACTTCACCACATATTGCTAGCCTGGGAAAAGATACCAATTCGAAGTTCAAAGGTTGGTTTCTACTGAATGTGTTCACTTTTGGATTGTCATAAAGTTGGAAAATGGTAAGTCAAATCATGAGAAATCAGGAACCATCTATATGTCTACACATCTATTTATCTGTATATTTAGACATGTGCACACACACCACACACACACTAATTTCGTCCCTACCAAAATATGAGTTAATCAACAAAGGACATAATGAAATGATTGATGAAGCAGAGAAACATTAAGTGTGTGGCTGGGGGATCAGTATCTCAGTCTATTTATATTAATCCAGTACAAGGAAACAAGTCTAGTAGGGAAAGTAACCCTGTCTAGATGTTTTGATGTGTTTGCAGGTTTGGAATCTTCCCAGCTTAAAATAAGTGATGAAATGGAAAGTGAAGTTGCTGAAGCTACTGAGAAAGTCCCTGTAGCACCAGTGGGCAGATCACCCACTTCAGAAGATTGCCAGTGTCTAAAATGAAACAATTTAAAAGAGGGTAAGGATGCCAGAAAAAGCATTTATTAGTAAGGGGGTCAAAGAGGCAGGTTTGTCAAGCTTGGGAAGACTGATCCATACTTCACCCTGGTGGCTTCTACTCTGTTCAGGACCTCTGAATATAGAAATAGAATCCACAAACAGCCTCCAGAGTTTGAGTTTTCAAGCCAAAATTGTACTGGTCACTGTTGGTACTCTGCCCCGAATATCCCAGAATTTTTAAAAACCAATTCTGTGTGCCTATCCCATTTCTCAGCTCCTGTATAGTTTGCTTCTAATGAACAACACTGCGAACTTCTACAGAGACTTCCTATGGGATCTGGAGCAGTTGCCCTGCAGCCGCAAGGAGCAGCAAGGACCTGGGAGTTTACCTCCCCCTGGGACATTGCATAGCCCATGAAGCTCAGTGCCCCTTATGCTTAAAGTGGAGTAAACTCTGAGGTGTCATTTACACTCCAGAGCTGTGCTCTGAGAGTCAGGCTGAGGCTGGAACTGTGCTAGAAATCATGCCCTTACTTGGCTTCTTCCCCTTTGTAACCCTGTCCTGTCCACCCCTTACCAGTTTATATTGGGAACACATTCTTAGTAAATCATTTGCACATTGATCCTTATCTTAGTATCTGTTTCTGAGGAATTCTACCTCAGGCAAGAAGCAACTATATTATTAAGAGAGAGAGAGAAATGGCACAAGACCTTGCCTGCTGATAGCATTGAAAGAGTGAATGAAAGAATGGGCTGAATGAATTGATTGTAATAAGTCTTTAGCCTTGTGCTACTCGTGTCATAGTCAGGGAAACAGAGAAGGGATAAAACATTGAAAGACTGACTATTACAGCATAGAGTTGGAGGTCCTACCGTGAATCTGCCCATGTCCTACAGCCTCTCCACTGAAGGTCATCCAGAATCAGCTAAATATTGCCAGGAAAGATACCACCACCACCTGAAACAGCTGCCTTCCTTCTCTTGTACGCAGCTATTTTAAAGTCTTTCCTTTCCTCCCTTCCTTCCTTCCTTTGAACATGTACCATACAATTCACATATTTAAAATGAACTAATCACTGATTTTATCATATTCAAAAGTGTATGACTAGCCGAGTGCTGGTGGCTCACGTCTATAATCCTAGCTACTCAAGAGGCAGAGATCAGGAGGATCATGGTTTTGGCACTATTTGCCTGGGCAAATACTACATGAGACTCTGTCTTGAAAAATACACATCACAAAAAAAGGGCTGGCGGAGTGGGTTTAGGTGTAATCCCTGAATTCAAACCTCAGTATTGCAAAAAAGAAAAAAGTGTGTAACAATCCTCACAATCAATTTTAGAACATTTTCATCAGCCCCCAAAGAAATACTATGCTCTTTAGCTATCACCTCTTTGACTCTTCAAAGTCCAAGTCCCTGGTCCTAGGCAACCACAAATCTACGTATGGATTTACTTATTCTGGACATTTCATATAGACAAAATCATATATTATGTGGTCTTTTTCTGACTGACTTCTTTCAGTTAGCATCTATTTCTCAAGGCTCATTCATGGCCTATCATGTTATAATGCTTCATCCTTTTTATGGCCAAATAATCATTCACTGAATGGATAAACCACATTTTGTTTATCTGTTCATCAGTTGATAGACATTTGAGTTGTTTCCATCTTTTGGCTATTATGAGCAATTGTGTTTTGACTGTTTATGTATAAGCTTTTTATGGATATATGTTTTTATTTCTCTTGGTTATATACTTGGAAGTATAATTGCTAGGTCAGTTATAGAAATTTCTTTCTTATGTTCAGCCAAAATCTGAGTCTTCATAACTTCCATCCTTGATTTTTGTCCAGCCTTCTGAAGAAAAATGGGCAAAGACTTTCCTTTCTTATTCATGACATCCCTTCAAATCATTCGTCATTGTCTTCATGCCCTACTTCAACTTTACAGACTGAATAGCTTCTGTTCTTTCAATCATTCCATTTCAAAAATGGTACTTACAGAAATGCAAACTGAGAGCTTTGAAGCTGACACGTCTGTTATGATGTACAAAACAGCTTTCTTTTGCTCTGAGGCTCAGACTTTCCTATCAACAACAGGGAACTAGTGGCTGATAAGTTTGTTTTGCCAAGATGGGAGACAAGTGATTTTTTGGGTAGGAAGGCTTTTCTTTTTTTTTAAATTTACTCATATGTGCATACAAGACTTCGAGGGGGTTTTCCCTTTGAAATATCAAAAGGACTAGGAATGTGTGCTATCTATCTATCTATCTACATTTGTCATTTCTTGACATATTAATATGAGAAAAAAAGAACTTTATGGTTTTGAAAAATAAAATTTAATGGACATCCGTTATCTTAAGTACTTTGAAAGAAGTCATGTGCAGCATTCTTTTTACTCTTAGGCATGAAGGCAATCGGAAGAAAACTGGACAAACCACAGGAAAAAGTAGCAACTTACTTAGGGCTCTGGATTGTACTGAATAGGGCCAAATGCTATGTTCATTGCTTCTTCAATAGCTGTGGGTGAATCTGATACTTGCTTGTTATTCATTTACTTATAAACATTTCCACCCTATTTTAATATCAAATTTGGAGTTTACAGCATTGCCTCGTGTCAGCTGCATAACCTTGGACAATGTTCTTAACCAAGGACAAGTCTTTCTAAGTGTCAGTTTCTATATCTTACTACCACCATGTCCTTGGTTCTCAAACTGCATTGTATGGAATAACAACAAAAGGATTCTGATTCAGTGTGCTTTGGGAAGGTCTTTACAATCAATTTTTTAAAACCTACCTCCAAGTGATACTGATGTCTGTGATCCTTTCATGTACTGATTAGCCAGTCATTTCTGGACCTTTATTCCACTTGTCCTATTTTCTGCTGAAAGGGAAGAGAAATCTTATAGTCTTCCCAGGTAATATTTTCCATCTGTGCTGTGTACATGCATGTGAAGAATGATAACAACCTAAGTTGAATAAATAGGCTATTTTTAGCCTAGTTTAATGCTTAGATTCTGATTTGTTGGATTTTAACCAGAACAATTTTACCTATAAATTAGACTTTCTCAACCTTGGCATTATTGACATTGGGGATCAAATCATCCTTTGCTCAGTGTGAGGGGCTGCCCTCTGCATTGTGGAGTGCTGAGAAGTATCCCTGGCCTCTACTGGATACCAGCAGTAGCCTTCCCCTCCTTCAGGTTACAACAATGAAAGTGCCTCCAAGATAATACTAAATGTACCATAGATGGGAGGGATCAATTGGGATTCACCTTCATAAAGCATTCTCAAAGAGAAATAATCAAGAAATCAGACTTGGGTGGCAGGATGCATGCAGAAGGCAGAAGCAGGAGGATTGTGATTCCAGGCCAACCTGATTACGTGGTGAAAGTTGTCTAAAAACAAATAAACATAAAAAGCAAACAACAACAACAACAAAAGAAATTAGGCTTGGAGCAATTTCCTTTGGTTGGTTCCTCCTGCACAGCAAAGCATAGAAACCTTTGCTAAACTGTTGGCACCCAGCCTGTATGTATTAAGCATTCCTTAGGGATCTGGAACTTTCTGGCTCATCCTTTCTATTTGTTGGATTAATGAGATACAGATAGGTTAAGTGTCTTGGCAGGAGAAGGACACCCTGTTTTATTCTCTTCATTTTATTACACTCCTGACAACAAAATTTTAAGGTTTGCCTTATATGTTCAGATCTTTATCATAATCACAAGATAGATTTACGGGGCAGGGGGGAACCACTAGATCTGAAATTGCTTTGAAATTTCTACTCACCAGAGTAACGCCAGGTGTTACCTTTTGTACTACTGTTGAACCTCTAAAATCAGGAAGTTTTGAGGTTTTAACAGTGGTTTCTTTGGGAAAATAGTCAAGTGCTCCAAAGGACTTCACAGTGGCCAGTTTTGCTCTCACAAATGGCCAAGCAATTTGTTAGTGTTCAAACAACCTGCTGTTGGGTAGTTACAAGTCCCAGACTCATCTCTATTCTTTTGCTGTCAGGTACTTTTTCCATATTTTTTGTTTTGGAGGGGGGTGGAGGGTAGAAGACATATTTTACTGAAAAACAACTATGCTGTTGTCGTGAGTTGTACTACTACAAATTAGACATTTTTAAAGGATGAATTTCTTACATCTATAAAATGTTTCTCAACCTCAGCACTGCTGATATTTGGGGCCAGATCGTTCTTTGCTGTGGATTTTAGGATGTTTAGCAGCATTCTTGGTCTCCGCTTACCAGATACAAGTAGCACTTCTTCTAAGTTGTGACATGCCAAAATAACTCCAGACATTGCCAAACTTCCCCTCAGGGACAAAATCATCCTAAGTTAAAAAGCACTGGGCTAGGAAATATGGGGAGAGGCACTGGCAGCTTAATGGGTCTGACTACTCAAAAAGAGTCTTTACATTAAAATGTGCTTGACTGTTGTGCAAATAAATCTGGGTGCAATTTCCATTTATCTATGAACAGGTAATTTATATTTTATTAACATACATTAATTGTACAAAACGATTGGTTTCATTAACATTTTATACACATACACAACCTATTTTAATCATATTAACCCCCATTACCCTCTCTTGTTCTACTCTTCCCTCTTTGTGGCCCTCCCCTACCCCCAGTATTCCCACTTTTACTTTCATGCCCTTTTGAAAAAAATCTAGATTCTGCATATGAGAGAAAACACGTGTTATTTATCTTTTTCATATTGTCTTATTTTGTTTTACATGATGAGCTCCAGTTCCATCTATTTTTCTACAAATGACATAATTTCATTCTTCTTTTTGGCTGAATAATACTCCATTATTTATATATCCCACATTTTTCTTTATCTGTTCATCTGTTGATGGTCACCAAGACTGATTCCGTAACTTGCTATATCTCTATGCCGGATGTATACCCCATAGTGGGATAGCAGGATCATATGGTAGATGTATTTTCAGTTGTTTAAGGACTCTTCATACTGATTTTTATAGTGGCTGACTAATTTAGATTTCCACCAACAGTACAGAAGGGTTCCTTCTTCTCTTGCATCCTCACCAGCACTTGTTGTTTTGTGTTTTCTTGATGATAGCCATTTTAACTGGGATGAGATAAAATCTCAGTTTAGTTTGGGTCTACATTTTCTTTATGCCTCGGTATGTTAAACATTCTTTCATGTATTTACTGGCTATTTGTACTTTTGATAACCGTCCATTCAGTTCACTTGCCCATTTACTGGTTTAATTGTTTATTATTTTGGTGCTCAAGTTTGTGAATTCTTTATATATTTGGGATATTAATCCCTTGTCAATTGAATAGTTGGCAAAGATTTTTTCCATTTTATAGACTCCCTCTTCACTCTGTTAAATTGTTTCTTGTGTTATGCCAAAGCTTTTTAATTTAATGAAATTTCATTTGTCAATTGTTGCTATTATTTCCTGAGTATTGGTGTTCTATTCAGAAAAGCTGTTGCCTATGTCTATATCTTGAAGTGTTTCCTTTGTTTTCCTCTAGTACTTTAAAAGCTTTAGGTGTAACATTAAGGCCTTTGATCCGTTTTGAATTGATTTTTGTATATGGTGAGAGACAGGGATCTACTTTCATGTATTCTGCATGTGGATATTCAGTTTTCCTAGCAGCATTTGTTGAAGAGACTGTCTTTTTTTCCAGTGTAGGTTTTTGGCATCTTTGTTGAGAATCAGATGGCTGCAACTGCATGGGTTTATTTCTGGGTCCTCTATTCTATCTCATTGGTCTACAGGTCTGTTTTTGTGCCAGCACTGTGCTGCTTTTGTTATTATGGCTCTATAGTATAATTTGAAATCAGATATTGTGATAGCTCCAACCTTTTTGCTCAGGGTTGCTTTGGCTATTTGGGATTCTTTTTGGTTTCATAAGAATTTTAGGATTGATTTTTCTATTTCTGTGAAAAATATCATTAGAATTTTGAGAGGGATTTCATTGAATCTATAGACTGTTTTTGGTAATATGTCCATTTTCACAATATTGATTCTGCCAATCTATGAACATGGGAGATCTTTCTATTATCTAGTGTCTTCTTCAATTTCTTCAGTGCAGAGGTCTTTCACCTCCTTGGTTAGATTTATTCCAAGGTATTTTTGGAAACTATTGTGAATGGCATTGTTTTCCTGATTTCTTCCTCAGCCTATTTGCTACCGATGTATAGAAAAGCTACAGATTTTTGTATGTTGATTTTGTATCCTGATACTTTGCTGACAGTTTTTACAGATCAATGTTTTCTGACAGTCTTTGAGGTCTTTTAAGTATAGGATCATATCGTCAGCAAATAGGGATAATTGGACTTTTCCCTTTTCCTTTTCATATCCCTTTTTCCTTTCTCTTGTTTTATTGTTCTAGCTAAGAATTCAAGCACTATATCAAATAAGTATGGTCTCCATCCTGATTTTAGATGAAATGATTTCCATTTTTCCCCATTTAGTACAATGTTGGCTACAAGTATGCCATATTCAACCTTTATTAAGGTTTAGGTATGATTGTTATATACCTCATTTCTTCAGGTCTTTTGTCATGAAGGAATTGTGAATTTTGTCAAAGGCTTTTTCTGCATCTTTTGTGATGGTCATGTGATTTTTGTCCTTGATTCTGTTTATGTGCTGTATTACATTTATTGATTTGTATACGTTGAACCATCTTTGCATCCTTGCAATGAAACCACTTTGATTATGTTGTTATCAATTGTTAATGTGTTGTCAAACTCAGTTTGCAAGTATTTTATTGACAATTTTTGCACCTATGTTCATCAAGAATATTGGTTTACAGTTTTTGTTGTTGTTGTGTCTTCAGCCAGTTTTAGTGTCAGGGTAATACTGGCTTCATAGAATGAGTTTGGAAACATTCCTTCTCATTATATTTTATAGAATAGTTTGAAAAGCATCGCTGTGAGTTCTTCAAAGGTCTGGAAGCAATGCTAGGAATCTCTCTGTATAGCTATCTTTATCTGAAACTAGCAAAAATGCTATGTCTTTCTTATTATCTAGTGTATTTTCTTTTTAACAAATTCAGAGAATAAGAGGGCAGAACAGGTTCAGCCTGGAAGCCGGTGGAGAGGGGGCGGAGGAGAGTTGACCCAAACAATGTACATACATGTGAGTAAATGTAAAAATGATAAAATTTTTAAAAGGTCTGATAAAATTTAGCAGCAAATCAATCAAGTCCAGGGAGGACCCTTTATTACTACTTCAATCCCATTGCTCATTATAGATCTGTTTAAGTTGTTTATATTCTTTAGGCTCAATTTTGGTAAATCATATGTGTTGAGAAACTTATCCATTACTTCTAGATTTTCTCTTTTTTTTCTGGAATACAAGTTTTCAAGGTATTTCTTAATGATCCTATGGATTTTATATTACAAGAAATTAGAAAATCTAGAAGAAATGGATAAGCACTGTGTGATATCCCCCTTTTCACCTCTTATTTTATTAATTTGGTTCTTCTATCTGTCTTTTCATTAGTTTGGCTAAGGGTTTGTCAGTCTTGTTTATGTTATCAAAGAACCAACTCTTTGTTTCATAGATTTTTGTTTTGTTCTTGTAATCTTCATTTCGTTAATATCTTCTCTGATCTTTATTATTCATTTCCACCTACTAATTTTGGATTTGGCCTGTTCTTGTTTTTCTAAGACCTTGAAGTACATCATTATGTTATTTATTTGAGATCTCTCTGATTTTTAAATGTAGGCACCCAAGCTACAAATTTCCTTCTTTGAAGTCCTTTTCCTGTATCCCAAAGTTTCTGAAAAGCCATGTTTTCATTTTTATTGGTTCTAAGAAATTTTTTTATTTCTTCCCTGATCTTTTCAACAACCCACTGATCATTCATATTATTCAATCTCCATGTGTTTGTATAGTTTCTGTACTTTGCTACTTTTCTAATTTATTCCATTATATAAAACACAAGAAATTAATTTTTTATATTTGTTAAGACTTGCTTTATGTCTTCTCTTGTGGTCTATTTTGGAGAAAGTTTGATGGGCTGCTGAGAAAAATGTACATTCTGTAGCTGTTAGATGGAATATTCTGTATATCTGTTAAGTCTATTAGATCTGTGGTGCAGTTTAACTCAAGTTTCTTACTAATTTTTTGTCTAGATGATGTGTCTATTGATGAGAATGGGGTATTGAAATGACACACTATTATTGTATCTGGACCTATGTCCAGATATTTATATGCAGTATTTATTCCAAATACTTATGTCCAGTATTGTTTGTTTATGAAATAGGGTGCACCACCATTCAGTATATATATATATATATATATATATATATATATATATATATATATATATATATATATATTGCAATCATTATATATTATTGGTGGGTTGTTACCTTTGTTAATATGTAGCAACCTTTATCTCCTCTGAATAATTGTTGCTTAAAGTCTACTTTGACAAATATGAGTATAGCTACTCCTGCTTGCTTTTGGTTTGTAGCTGTTTGATATATCAGTTTTCAATCTCTGTGTGCCTTTGGTAGTGAGGTGGAGTTCTTACTTTTGGATATTGTTTTTTAATACAATAAGCTAGTCTAATTGGAGAGTTAAGCCCATTTGCATTTGAGGTTATCATTAAGAGCTATTTGCTGATTCCTGTATTGGATATTTCCTGGTTGATTTGAACATGGTTTGTTCTTTTATTTCTCCACGATTCATCTTAGAAGTTTTCTAGTTTACTGTGTTGAACATGTTTGATTCTTTCCTAATGCTCACTATTCATCTATTCCTCTCACAAAATGTACTCTTTCCTGAGCTCTGGTGTTTGTGACTGGCTTGTTTCCTAATCTGTGTGAAAGATTCCTATAAGTATCTTCTGCAATTATGTCTTAGTGGCAATGAATTACTTTAGTTTGTGTTTGTCTTGGAAGGTCCTATTTCTCCATCAATTTTAAAGGAGGTAGTAATCTTCATTGGCAGTTTTGTACTCTCATGGCTTCAAATATATTATTATATATTTTTCTGGCTTTTAGGTTCTTGCTGAGAGATCTGACATGTTTCTAATGAGTTTGCTTTTGTAAGTAAGTTGGCATTTTTCTCTCACAGATTTTGATATTTTTTTCTTTGTTGTATAGTCTTGACATTTTACCTCTAATGTGATACGGAGAGGTTCTTTTCTAGCTAGTTATGTCTGTTTGGAGTTCTAAATATCTGTACTTCAATGTCCATATATTTCCTTAGATTTGGGAGATTTTTTGCTACAATTTCATTGAATAATTTTCTATGCCTATAGTTTGTATCTCAGCCCCTTCTTCTAGTTCATAGACTCTTAGGTTTGGTCCCTTCATCATGCCCCAGTGTTTTTGAAAGTTGTGGTCATGTTTGTTTATGTTTTTCTTTATGGCTGTCAGAATATATTGTTGACCTTGTTTTAAATACCTGGCATTCTTATTTCTGCTTGATGTAGTCTATTGGCCAAGCTTTCCATTTGTGTTTACTGTGTTTTATTTGATTTATTGAGTTTTTCATTTGCCACATTTCCATTTTTTCCAGAATCTCAATGTCTTTGCTGAATTTCTCATTCATGTTGCTGACTTATTCATTAAGGTCATGACTTGACTTCAATACTTCATTCACATGTTTGTTTGAATTCACTTTGAGATCATTGATCATTCCTCAAACTAGACTTTTGAATTCATTTTCCAAAATTTCAACCATTTCAATATCTTTGGATTTGGAGGAGTTATGAGCTTTTGGAGAAATTATATTGCATTGTTTTATCATATTTACTATGTTTATACATTGAAATTTGTGCATCTGTTGGGATGGCATCTCTTTCAGTCTTTAAATTTTATTTTATGTTGGTCTTTTTAGTAGACAGCCTTCTCTTGTGGTTATGATCCACACTACCATTCAGAGGACAGAAAGCAGACAGCAGAAACTAAAACAATAATGCAAAACCAAACCAGGTATTTAAGTGTAGTAATAAAATGGAAACATTAACTATACTCCCTATAAGTTTAGAAAAAAGAAACTAGGAAACATATAGGATAAACTAAGAGTTTAAGAATTATTAAAACTAAATATCTTAAGCAATAAAAGAAGGGGCTAGGTAAAGGAAAAAAACAAGATACTAAAGAGAGGAATAGTGTGTGTGTGTGTGTGTGTGTGTGTGTGTGTGTGTTAAAGGTGTAAGAAGTAATAATGAAGAAGAACACAATTAAGTGCTGAGAAAGACAAAACAAACAGAAGCAAAATCAAGATACCACTAGTCATTAACACTTCTTCCTTGCTAAGGAGAAGATGGATTCCTCACTCTTAGGCTTATCTTTTCCAGTTTACTTTGTGTGTGTATATGTTGGTGGGGTGGAGGAAGGTGGAAAGGGGAGCCCTGTTTCATCTTAGAAGTTCAAACAATTCAGACCACAAAAGGTTTTTTGTAGGTTAAGCTCCATCCTGTCTCCTCTGCTGAGGTGAATTCCCATGCAAGAGCCACTCTCAAACTGCTCCCACCAGTTGAGTCCCAAGACTCCCCTTTCCATTGGATAATTTCTTTCCATTAATCTCTCTGATCTTCTGACAGTGTACAAAGGCAGTCTATGCTGGCTCGGCAAAGCATGGGCTCTGATTGATCCTGTGTTCCCTGGCCTTGCAGTTTTCTGCCTTGGCACCCTCACTTGTATTCATACAGAGCTGGTTTCTCTCCTGTGGGTGCGGATTGCACCTCACACTTCCCACAGGAGTAAACCTGTGTCTGAGTCTGAGTCTAAGTGACAACCAGTTTCCTCAGTCCACACTGATTCTCAGAGTGGTCACTCACTTAGCTGGTGTGTGTGGGTAGGCCTTTGGGGTTTGGAAATATAAAAAAAACAGGGTCTTCTGCATTTACTAGAAGACCTCTCCTAAGATGACTCCTCTTCATGGTGCCAGTGAGAAAGCTAGGGAGTCCAGGTGTCCCTTCTCCAGAATCTGCTTGCTGCAGAGTATGCAGATCTCTGATCTTAAACTTTTATTTTTGCAGAGTGTGAGCTTGTGCACCTATAGAGCTTCCCGAGCTTTCATTTTATCTTTTTCTTGCAGCCCACTACAGGCAATTTCCCCCTTCCCCACCACCATTTTACTTAACATTCTGTGTTAGGGTCTGTTAAATCTAAAGTTCAGTGTTTCTGGGTTTCACTTGGTCTTTAAATGCCCACTGTTTACTGGTGCCCATGCTTGCCTTTCTATACCACCAAACTGTCCCTCAGCCATCCACCTGATGTTTTGATTCAGATTCATGGAGACAAAGTGCTATTTGTCTCTAATCTGCCATCTGACTAAATGTGCAAAACAAGTTAATTAACAATGAAGTTAATCATACTTTCCTCACTTAGGGAGATCCGTATTATCTGTTTTCAAAGAGCTCTTGGAGAATTGTTATCATTTCAAATAATTTTTCCAGATCCTACAATGTTGGTATTGTCATGGACATTCTGCAGACTTTGGACATATGTAACACCCTACAAAAAAAAGAAGTTTGGGGTTGGAAGAGTGACAACAATAAAGTAGGAACATTAGATTATAAATATAAATGAAAAGTCATTGCTTGATTCTCAAACTGTTGCTGGAGGGATTGTGACCTCTTCCTTTTTTGCCTAATGACTCTTGAGTATAGCACTTATTTTAAAACATCTCTCTGTGAGTACTTTTTAAGGGCACTCTCTCTGGCTCCCTGGCACTGAGTAGCAATTCTTCAGTGAACATATTAGAATGGGACAAGCATGGCCAGAATGGGACAAATCAAGAATACCACATGGAATCTAATTGTTGGTTTACCCTCACCCTCTTTCATTTACCTTCTTTCCTTGCATTCTCCAATCACTACATTCTTGGCCCATGATCTTCTTTGTACTAGGTATTGAGGCTGCAGACAATATTAAAAGGTGTTTCCAGGGCATACTCCTCTACTATACTCTGCCTATCCTTCATGACTACAGCTTCAGGTACTGTTATTGGGACCACCAGGAATTCCTCATTCACTGGTCTTGGTACCATGTCTGTCTTAAGGCTGAGGGTTGTCTCATTAACTTATTTGGAGAAAGGGATAGGGTTGTTTTTTCTTCCTTGGACTGCTCCTAAGGAGTTAAGAGTAAGGGAAGAAATTATAACTATAGAGCAAAATGGTAATTTCTGAAGTGGCACACATATTTACAGTTTGTGCACTAAGATTCTCCCATCATATTGAACTTCTGCCTGGTGAAATGTCTTCCTTACAACATATAACCAGTATATCCTTTGTTCCTGTCTGTACATGTGGGTGAAACCAGCCATGGCATTACTGATGAGCTGGCAGGTCCTTGTTCATTTCTTGGAAATGTGATTTTGGACAAAGAGGGCGTTGAGCTACTTCCCAGCTCTTCTTCCTGATCCTGGAAGTTTGGTTTCTTCAATTTCATCTTTGTAACCCTGTGAAAAAAACCTAAACGAGAGTCAACTCTAAACTATGTTCAGTCTTTATATAAACTATGCTTGGTCTATTTATACAGTAGTGTAAATAAAGATTTTAATTAATACAGTCCGTTTGGAAAACTGTGGGGCACTATGCAGCAATGCTGAAGATATGCACGCCCATGACCCAGCAACTCTATTTCCAAGTTTCACCATATAAAAAGGCATGCACATGTGCATCAGGAGATATGCACAAAGATGTTTAAGCAGTGTGGTTTTCACTAGTACAAAATTGGAAAGACTGTAACTGCTCATTAGCAGTTAAGAGGATAAATTGTGATAGCCGCATACAGCAGACTACCAAACAGCAATGAGAATGAGCAAGCAACAGCTATATTTGGCAACATGGATAAACCTTAAAATATAGTGTCGAACAAAGAAGCCAGATAGAATAAAAACATATTTATGGATCTGTATATAGAAACTTAGAAAATAGGCAACACTAAACTCTAATATTTAAAATGTTATGGATGTAAAACTTCTTAAAAAGCAGCAGTTCTCTACCAGGAGTGATCCAATACCAGGGGGCAGCTGGCAATATCTGGTGACAGTTTGGGTTGTCATAATTGGGGTGGGGAAATAATACTGGCACCTACTGGGTAGAGGCCAGGAGTACTGGTAAACTTGCTATAATGCATAGGACTGCTCCACAACGAAGATTTATGTGTTCTCAAGTGTCAGCAGTGCTGGGGTTGAGAAACCCTGCTGCAAATGGGAAGCCAGGAAGTGAAGCCAAAGATAAGACTGTGTCTGCCACTGAAAGTGAGAAGGGTTTTATAATGTAGCTGAGGGACAATGTAGGTTTGGGGTGTTAGCAATATTCTACTCCTTAACTTGGGTAAAATTTAGATGGGTGAATGCTCTGTAATGATTCTGCACATTATATGTTATCAGTGTTTGCATTTCAAAACTGTTGAACTATGCTAAAGAGCTGGATTTCAAGGCTACTAGGATAGAAGAGTGTAGGCTGAGTTTCGGAGAGGATCTCATAGCCACTCTGTTAACAGTGTTGGGGCTGGGCTTCCCAGAAGGGCCCCATCTTCTGATCCTTAGGGTGTTTTGTTTTTATCCTCAGCTCTTCCTAAACTTTGAAGTTGAATTTGCTTTTACAAATTTAATTAACGTTTTTTTCTGAAAAAATTAATCACATTTGGTTGGCACCAAATATGGAAAATTCTAACTCAGCCTTTGAAAAGGCAGAGTAAACGCAAACAAGGATTTTAACGTAAGTGATCTGGAGAAAGGGCAATATTAGGTTTTGGAAATGCTGTGATGTTTGGGGACAGGAAGACATGGAAATTCTAATGCTAGCATGACACATACCTTTTCTCTTACAGGTGATACTGGTACAGTAACTCATAAACATTAGTTTTGAATCCCCACTGGGAAGACTTGTAAACATCAGAGATATTTATTTAAGAAAAGAGACTAACTCCAATGAAAGTGTTAGCCAAGTGGCCCTTAGCCAATGAATTGTATGAATTCCTGCCCATCTGAAGTGAGGTTTTAACGTTTCTTGTTCCCTTTTATCTCCATCACCCAAATGATTAAACCTGAATTTTGAAACCTTATGTTATGTTAATATATAGCTCAACTGACCTAGAACAACACCTGAGCATAGTGTGCACTTAAAAATATGTATTGAATACATGACCAAGCTAAAAAAAAGATAAGGAAAGAACACTTGGAAGTAGAGATGTGCAAATAAGAAATTTTGATTAGTGTTTAATACATAACTTGAATATGTTTAAATAGAAATAATGTGTGAGTTCAAATTATTTAAGGTTGAACAGACCTCTTAGAATCTGCACAATCTTTTAGTTTCTTTTTGAGCTCTGAGCAAATGGACTGAGAATTGAAGGGGAGGATGATTCTTTATAAGATGAATTTAGGAGTCTTTCCCCATCGACTTATAATTTATTTTCTTAGATGTTTTGTCCTATATCACAAAACACTTTTAACACAGAAAAAAACAATCCTATTACATTTGAAATTTTTATGCTAACTCAGAAATAACATTTTCTCCAGGGATATTCTGAAAGGTCAAAGTGATTCTAAAATGTAAGTATACCGGGAATGATGGATTCTTATATTAATGCAATGATGTAGTGACCTAATTCATTTTTCAAGGGCAGAATGAAAGCAAAATTTAAAGTGACCCATTTTTAAGAGACGAGCTGCTCAGAGGTAATGATCAAAAGACTACAGTGAAGGTTTTTAGCACCCAGGGACTCAGCGCACATTGTTTATATGAATCAATAATGAAAGTCTTGGTAGGGAAAGGGAGTTTTCACTTTGGGGGCCCAATGGGAAGCTTTGAACAGGTAGGGCAAAAAAATTCACAAGGCTGGAGAGTTCATCTTTCTGAATAGACCACAGTGAAACAAAAGTTCCTAAACCTAGTATGTCGTGATTATTACATCTCATCTGCATATATGTGCCCTCTTGAGATCACCCCAGCTGCAATTCTCTGAAAGTTACCAGGTGACAAAGCTGGTGTTGGTTCTCTGGTTTATTTTAAGAGGCCAATAGGAAAAGGGGAACAGGAACTAGAGAAAAGGTTAGTTCAAGAAGAATTAACCTAGAAGGTAACACCCACGCACAGGAAATCAATGTGAGTCAATGCCCTGTATAGCTATCCTTATCGCAACCAGCAAAAACCCTTGTTCCTTCCTATTATTGCTTATACTCTCTCTACAAAAAAATTAGAAATAAGGGCAAAATAGTTTCTGCTGGATATTGAGGGGGGGAGAGGGAGGGGGGCGGAGTGGGTGGTAAGGGAGGGGGTGGGGGCAGGGGGGAGAAATGAACCAAGCCTTGTATGCACATATGAATAATAAAAGAAAAAAAAAGAGTCTTTGATGACTTTGCTCTACAAGTTGTTTTCAGCAGCAGATGAGAGTGAAAGTAAAGAGAAGACTTCAGTGTGTGCCATTTTCCCAGCTCTGCCTGGACATGTCACAGAGCAGGGAAGGCTTCCAAAGGGAATGGGTGTTCTCTGTTCTCCCCCATAGAAAAGGAAAAGGAGACTTGGGCAAAGCAGGCTACAAGAGGAATGAGGGACTTGGACAAATATTTCAGTTGACTTTGAAGACAGGCAACATTCTGGTTGGAAGTTCCTTTTTTGGACAGGTGATTGATCTTAAATTTATTTTTATTTTTATTGCAGTGTAAAATACACATAGTAAATATATAAATTGCACCAATCTGAACTATATGGCACGATGGATGTTTACATATAAGTGTGCTTTAATAACTATCTTACAGACCAAGACAGAACATTTCCAGCACCACAGAAAGTTCCCTTGTACCTCCACCCCAGTCTATTACACCTCTGTACCCTACTGCTATTCTGAGTTCTATAGCCATGAATCACATTCACCTATTTCAGCTTGACATCTGAATTTCAGTTGTAAAATAAATAAATGGAATCTTACAGTTTGTAGTCTTGTGATTTCTTTCTCTATGTTTATGGGATTGATTTATGGTGTGTGCATTTTTCCTTTTTATTGCTGAGTAGTAGTCTATTGTGTACCTAGACAACAGTTGGTTTATGTGTACCAGTTGATGTACCTTTGGGTTGCTTCCATGGCGGGCAGTTATGCTTAAAGACTTATGAACATTCTAGTATATGATGAGGCCAGTTGCATTCCTTTCTCTATATATGCAGGAATGAATTGCTGGGTCAGAGGGTAGGCATGTGAGCAGCTTTAGTATGTCTAACCACACATGCTAAATGTGTGGTTAGATGAGTAGATGAACACCTGTGGCAGACTCCTCAGGATGCCTGTACCCCTGTGTTCATTCCAATTACGCTGCCAATTGTTTAAAAATAATTATAAGCCAGTGGACGGCTCAGTTCAAATAAATTGTGTTTGAGTACATACAGGGCCAGATCTTGTTTTTCCGGCCCCTCCTTCTGCAGTCCAGTATAGCAGAAACCTGAAGAATTGGAACAAGCCACCCCCAAAGCCATCTTCTAGGTCACAGCCACCATTTTTGGTCTTGAATTGATTGATGACATGGATCTGGAGTCTCCCTGTCTGCCCCAGACCCAGTCTTTGTCTGGGTTTAACTCATGGGAGGGATGAACACAAATCCCAGAATGCCGGAACTCAGAGGGAAGTGCGTGCTAAAAATGATCTGGTTTACTTGCATTTGCAATTAGAAATATATTTCTTCTATTTCCCAGTCTTTGCAATAATATCGCTTTCCGATTTGCACGTAAGAACTAAGACACAAAGCAGCTTCTCCAGCACTCCCTGCACCCCCACCGTGTTATATACTCAGATCCAACCCAGCTCCAAAACCAGATCTCAAGTTCTAGCAAATTCTCGAGGACTTCCCCCTTCAGCAGGGAACCCCACGCTGCCTGGGTCCTGAGAACTTGGTTAGCCCTAAGTGGCTGGCTGGGCCAGCCTCCAGCCCGGCCTCCTGGCCTCCACAGTTTCCCCACACAGCATTACTTCGTCCTTCTCAGTCCTGCCCGCTCCCAGGGCCCCGGCCTGGGGGACTCTCCTAAAAGAGGGTTTTCCAAAACTCCAAACTCCGCCCTCCCCGGGAGAAGGCTCCCAATCGCCTTGCAGCGTCCAGCCCGCACCTCCTTCAAAGTTAGTGAAAGTCTTGGAAACCCAGGCTCGCCTCCTCGCTGCTGTGTGTCCCAGCTCTGGGAGCCCAGGTCCGAGGGACCCCGGGAGGAACTGGTGGCAGGAGGCTGGAGCGTCTGCCTGCCTGACACCTGTCGTGGACGAGCTTGGTTGCTGCTGCCCCCAACAGCTGGCGGCGGCGGCAGCCACAGGGACCCGCCAGGAGCGGAAGGAATTAAACGCCCGCCCATCGCATCAGACTTGGCCGCTCCCTCCTCCTCCTCCCCCTCCCCCTTCCCCTTCGCCACCGCCGCCTCCTCCCGGTCCCCACCGGCTCCGCGGCGGGACGCTGTGCCAGGAGCGATTTGAACCACGTTCGGCTCGCACCAAGCAGGGCTCGCTCCCAGGGGCTGCTCTGAGATGGCAGTGAAGTAAGGGGACCTCAGAGAGACGTTGCGACCCTAGCTTGAGCCCGAGAGTCCGTTGCTTCACCAGACGGGGACATGGGGGACCCGTCGTACCGCGAGAAGCCGCAGCTGCACTACGCGGTGAGTGGCCCGGCGCGCGCAGAGGCGACAGGGGGCGCCACTTGGCCGGCATAGGAGAGGACAGTGCGGAGGTGATGGGATTCGTGGCTCTCCAGAAGTCCTCGGTTGGGGGGTGGGCGGGTGTGCCGGGGTACATGACTGAGTGCCACCTGCTTGAAAACTCAGCGGTGCTGCTTGCAGTCCCCTCGTAGGGGAGCCTCTGCACCCGGAGCCAGCATTCCTTCCACCTGCGCTGTGGTCATTGCGTGGAGAACCTCGGGCTGGACCCGATCGCCACCTGGCATGCTAGGGCTAAGAAATGGGGCTTCTGGAGCTTGACCAGCCTTAGATCAGACAGGCTGAAAGGACAAGACGGGAAAAGAGCTGGTCTGGAGTCAAGCCCACTTAACGATCTGAGTGTGTGGCGAGTGGAGTCCTGGAAGGGAAAAATGTCCCAAGGATCCATGAGGTGTACCCATTTTGCTCCTTGGAAATAGGGTGTGCATTTCCCTCCGAGATTTTAGGGGGACAGAATGTTGCCTGCTATCTGCTTAATATAAGAGGATGCCGGGGGTTCTTTTGCTGGACTCCTCTTTTTCCTCATGAAGGGTGACCTCGCCCTGTTGATTTAAATATTCCACAAATATTTGTTGGAGATCTACTGTGTGCCAGGCATTGTGCTGGGCCCTGTGTGTACTGCAGTGACTGAAACAGGCAAAAACCTCAAGGGGTTTGCTATTTCACGTCAATGACGAACCAAATCGGAATTCTAGATTAAGTCTATTTTGGGGCGGAGGGAGAAAAAAGAAAGAAGGAGGAAAAGAAAGTCATGTGAGGAATGAGCACTACTGCTCATTCTGAACACCTCTGCCAGGAAGGGACAGGCAGCAGGTTTAGCTTACTCCCGTCTTTGGCCATTTATTTTCCACATTTAAAATGTGTCATTTTGAGATGAGACATTGCAGTTGTTCTGGCATCTGGTAATTTATGGAGTTTTCCTTGACATGATTTTCACTGTTGAGATTGAACATTCTGACTGCCAACTTTAAAAACTGGAGGGAAGCAGACAAGACAGAAAATTGACAGGAATAATCAATATTTATTATACAGCAAAGAAAGTTCTGTCTGGAATTCACACCCTCCCAAGTCCACTCCACACATTAAAAAAATTTTTTTTTCAAGAAAGAAGTCAACGTAGACAGAGGTGATAGACTCAGGGGTCCAGGAACTGCCCCAGCTGGTTCAGGGTGCGGCCTGGCCGGTCCTGGATCAGTTGCAGGGCAAATGCAAGTCACTTTATTCCGCTGGAAAAATGAGGGCTTGAATTAGGAAATCCTTAGGGTCCCTTCCTAGGCCAACATCCCAGGAACTCAAGACAGCTCTGTCTCTGAAATGCCAAGTGAGGCACTTTATAAGTTCCTAATGCATGTTCATATTTTAGGGGACACTTATGGCTCAGAGTTTTACCATTTAAAGTGACATTATGTGTTTAATCAGTGTTTAACAAAGATTACTTTGCATGGAAGGAGCTCATGTGTGTGTTCCTTGTAACCACTGGACATGTACACCCCACCATGCTTTCCAGATTTTGAACTGTGTGCTGGTGCCCTTTGATTTGTGATCTGAGTCTGTTTATTCCATTCATAAGAGTAGAGGTAGGGAAAGAAAAGTGAGAACTGATTCCTTAATTAAAAAAAAATCTGTGTGTCTATTTATTCTATGAATGGTCATTGCCTTTATTGTGCAAATATATCCAACACATCACAAAAATTTTAAATGTTATTTTGATTCAGCTGTTTCATTCTCCTAAAATCATAAACTTAGAGCCAAGCTGATGGTAACGTTTCCTTGTGGGGAATCTGAAGATTTGCTGATGAAATAGCCCTTTGTATTAGCAAAGATCCTTGTGTACATCTATTTTGATTTAAGACTGAAAAAAAGAAGATTCCAGAAGGAATTTATTGGGATTTCACTTTATTCAGAGTCACTTGGGCACTCTGAATTTTCCTATGCATCCTTTAGTATGGTAAAGCAGCTGCATTCGGCAGCCTGGAATCAGTCACATGTGGAAAAAATATTCTTTACTAAGTATGACCTGTTGCTTTTCATATTAGCAGAGCCCTCAATGGCATAAGATCTAATGTTGCATTCTTTGTCTGCTTCCCTCATTTGGATTTTGATAATTCCAGAGCTTGTTTTCTTCTTCAACACAAATATTCCACTTACTTTGCTCAATATGGTTTTGTCCCCACTGTACAGTGGCTTGTGGTCTTCGGAGACTTTTGGGTTGTCTTCCTAGAAAAGAATGACCTCCCATGTACATCCTCTGACAGGGACAAATATTTAATGTTTTTCCTTCAGCACTTTTTCTTTTGCCCAAAGGCAGATTGCATTATAAGAAATCAGTGGCTCACATTTTATTCAATCAGCAAACATGTGTTGAGCATCTATTGTGTGCCAGGTATTTGATCAGTTTTCCAAAGAGACAGTTTTAACTAGTGGAAATCTTGAGTCCCTATGAGCATTTCACTCATCTTTTAAAATGGACATTAAGTATCACAGAAAGTAATATACACATACATAAGATAAGAGCACCCTGCATTTATATTATCAGTTACATTTTTTCAAAGTATAGTACAAAACGGTCTTCTTGTTTTATCATCACAACAAAAATGTGTGTTAGCGACTAATGCTCTCCAAACCATTCCTCTCACAGTTTTCCCATATTTAGTTTATAGCTACTCCATCCTTCCAGCTGGGTGTTGTCCCTGACACCTCTGGGTGACTTGGTGAGATTTGCATTTGAGAAAGAAAGTGTGCTCTGGTTCCCAACACGGAGTCAGGGGTGAGGAGGAGGCAGAGCATATCCTGGTGTTTGGACCCAAGAGAGATACAAGACCTGTACTAGATGGTAGCTGGGAAGAAGGTTGAGAGCAGTTGGTATATTGGAGAGGCGCTTAGGATGTTGAACCAGCCAGCTTTAGTTTGGGTGGGTGTATAGGGGGACAGAGATGAAAGTCAAGGTGACACGACTGAATCAGTGGTGTTCTGGCTACACCTTTAGGAAACTAAACTGTAGGTCATCATAGTATTGCCCTTGTTGTTACTGTCTTAAACAAATTACAAAGTATTTTAACACAGTCTGGGTCATTTCCCCAAATCCAATTGGTAGGTTAGGTAGGTTTTCGGTTTCCTGGTTTGAGGAAATCCAAAATCAAGGCAGTAGAGTTCAAAATGGCACAAGAAGAGTTGATGACAGAACCAAGAGTTTTATATAGGTGTCTTGACCCCACAGTGCTCTTCTGAATCATTTAGATGGTTGAAATAGTTGAGCCCAATTATCTCTCTCCCCATACTCTCTGTCACAGTAACAAACTATCAGCCAAATGCCCCAGGGCTTTCAGTGACTTAATGTGACCATCCATAGTATCAAATCACATGGTAAAGTAGTTCTTTAATTTGACTAATCTAGACAAAAACAAAAAATTAAATACCCATTAAGTTCAATATCCTTATGTCTTTGTCAAGTCATTAAAAAATGTAGATTAAAAGCTTGGCTCAGTGACTTCTTGGGACCCTAGAAGGTTTGCTTTTGTCTCCTGATGCCTCAACCTATGTTCATCCTCAGCTGAGGCAGTCCACAACAAAAGATTCTGGACTGGCACCATTCACTTCTCTCTCTCTCTGGCAGGTGAAACACTCAGTGGGGGTAGTCATGGGTGTGTCTTGTTCCTGCTCTCATCCTACACCTAGCAGAGTGCTGGGAACCCAGTAGGTGCTTGATGAATATGTGTTGAATAATTGCATGGATCAGTAGATGGGACTTAGTTTTGGAAACCCCATGTTCCCCATTCTCTTCCCTTATACTTGGCTGACTTCTGAGTTCCTCCATTGCTGACTTCACTTCCTGTTTGCTGCGGTCACCCCATCATCTGTACTTTTAACCACAACCTCATAATCAGATGCTGACTATACCCGGTTCTACTTAATCCCTCCCTGAGGAGACCACCAGAAGGATTAAGCCACTTACCTGACAGAGAGCTTCTTTCCATCTAGAATGACTGAGGTCTTAGTATGCAAGTTTCCACGTTCAGTTTTCAAAGTCTTTGAAGTCATTATGTTCACTTAATAATTCACTGATGTTGAATACAAGATACTCGTTGGTAATTCTGAAGATACAGGAACTGGGCACTGCTGCAGACCTGTGCTGATAAGAATTGGTTATCGTCCATCAGTGCTGCCACTGGGCACAGCTTACAAATGCAGCACATATCACTATTGGTTTAGCATTGTCTCCTCATAAAAGGAAGAAATGGGAGACTACTAAATTCCCTTAATTAACACCGGTATTCATTGTGACTACCTTGTCTAACCTCTCCCCCTTCCAGTATGGTTATTTTTCTGCTACAGCCAGAATCTTTCTTGGATGGAAGCCCCATCATCTTAGAGACACCCATCATCTCCTATCTTCAAACTACCCATTAAATACCACTGGAATTTGATAAATAATCAGATTCCTGTTGGGTGTTCCATAAAAGATATCTGCCAATCATTTGAAAACAAATATCACATTTTGCCTAGTCTTTTCTGGTGATAACTTTCTGTTATTTATTTTTTCTGTTCTCCACATTGTGATACCCTGGGCTAGATGCACTTGGCTTTCAATTTGGCTGTGATGGTGTTGTCCAGTCCTAAAGAGTCTTCACTGGGTTCTTGATTTTTCACTTCCCCTTCACCTGTATCATTCTCAGATGTTCCCATCTCAGTAAACAGTTGGCTACCCTTATGCCCAGTGTCATCTTTCAAAAAGAAAAGAAATACTAAAATTTCAGTGCTTAGCTCTCTCTCATTTGTTTCTATTATACTTAGAATAATATCTTCATGATAAATTGACAAATGCAATTAATTTAATATCTTTTCATATACTTTCTCTTTTCAGACTTTCTGGCTTCTAACCTTATTTTCAAAAGATAATTTTCCTGATTTAGCTCTCTGCCTCCTGCTACCCTCTCCCAGCTTACTATTGCCTGGACACATTAGTGCCCTTTCTATTCTGCAAAAGTGACCATCTCTTTCCTGCCTGAGGCCTTTGTACTTGCTGTTCCTTCTGCCCAGAATGTTCTTTGTTTGGCACGTTCTTTTGCATCCTTCGGACTGTAGAAAAAATGTTACCTCCACTGACTGCTGTCTCCAAAATGCCTCTGACCTCACTCAGTTACCTTTGATCAGATCACATGGACTGCTTACCTTCATTATTTGCATCACTACTTGGTATGACATTATTTATTCATTATTTGTCTCCCCAGACTGGGGTGCAAGTTTAATCAGGGCAGTGACTCAATAATACTTTTCCCATCATATCCCCACTGCCTACAGCAGGCTCTAGCACAGGGTAGGCAACCAATGAATATTTGAGTGGGTTGATCTGGTTTCTTGGGTGTTCTTATCTAGGTTACACCAAATTAACTCTTCCTCAATTGATGATTGGGGTTAGAGAGTGAGAGGAGACTGTACAAAATATTGCCTTCAGGATTTCACCTAATCCTTGACAAATGAGACTCTCTAAGGACTAGACTTGGAATCAATAATTTGAAAAAGTATTGAAGATGGTTCTGATATCAGCCATGTTTGGAAAGCTCTGATTAATTTACATGGTGAACCACTTACTATTCAAGCAAGCAAGCATTCAAATCTGGCAAAGCTAGGATCCAGTGGCAAAGTGGATCCAGACGGTGCAATATGTACTTCACCCCAGGTGACTGAAGTAGTGGAGTACAGATGTTCAGAGAGGTCCTTTGTGTTATAATTTACTGTTCATTTCAGCTGAACCTTCTAAGTATATTGGAGAATAGGAAAGCTTCATGTATATATTGTGGTCTGGCAGTATGTCCCTCAATTTCCATTTTAAAAATAAATTAATCCAGTGGTTCTCAAACAGGGAGCTTTAGGCAATGTCTCAAGGCACTTTTGTTAGTCACAACTGACAAGTGTTGTCCCTTAGCTTCTAGTATATAATACCTGAGGTGCTGCTATACATCCTACAGTGTACAGCACAGCCCAACAAGGAATTGTCCAGTCCCAAATGTCAATAGTGCTGAGATCCAGAAGCTCAAGCTGAGTTGTGTCTTTACAAATGTCGAAATTTTTGATGGTTTTTGAGAATCATTCTGTATGGCATGTTCTAAAATACATGATACATATTTCCCAGTGAGCTACCTTTGCTATGTATGAGTCACAATTATAAGTAGCATGTTTTGCACTGGGCAAGGATTACTCTGAGAAGGGTGTTGTGGTCATCCAAGAAGCCTTAACACCTTGGGCTCTTCACTTCTTCACTCATCCATGCCGATGCTCTTTCTAATCTTGGGTTTAAAAAATGTTTCCTGTTGGGTGTGGTGGCTCATGCCTGTAATCCTAGCTACTCAGAAAGCTGAGATTTTGGAGGATCACAGTTTGAGGACAGCCTGGGCAAAAAGTATGTGAGACTTTCATCTCAACCAATAAAAGCTGGATGTGGTGGCACATGCCTGTCATTCCAACTATAATGGGAAGTGTAAAATGAGAGGATTGTGGTCCAGGCAAAAAGTGAGATCCTATCTAAAAAATAACCGTAGGAAAATGGGTTGATGGTATGGCTGAAGAGTTAGAGTGCCTGTCTAACAAGAGTGAAGCTCTGAGTTCAAACCACAGTATGAGCCAAGAAAATGTTTTCTGTCTTCTCTCTTCCCAGTCAGATGTTAGCTAACTTCCTGGTGTATTAACATCTAACAGCCTTGTCTAGCTTACTACCTCTGTTCTGACTTAGCTGGAATGTCAGTTTATCAAATCTGATAGGCCCGGGTCTAAAATTAGAAGTTATAATCTCCAAATGAGGACATGAAGGATTCTCAGAAAACTTCCATAGGTGGACATCAGATCTACAACTGTTTGAAAGTGAGGTTGCCTCCTTCTTTCCCACTGGTTGAAGATTTGATGTAGACCTGTTTGCTCTGGGGACAGTGCAAGAGACACTGAAAGAAACACAAAAGGAAGGAAGAGGTTGCCAATGAGTCCCAGCTCTTCTTTTTCAATCCCATTAAGGTTAAAAATCTCCTGAGGAGGCCAGGGAAGAAGGTGGTTGGTGGTCTATCTGTTCTGCCACTGTGGGGGCCATTTCTGTACTCCTGGCAGCATCACTGAATGCTAATTTGCACAGCCTGTTTTAGGTTGTAAACTTTAAAATGATGGGGGAGTGAATAGGTTTAAAGATCTTACTTGCCAAATTTTATACTGCAATCACTTATGTTTCCAAACGAATACAATTAATTTAGCATCTTTTCATATACCTTCTCTCTTCAGATTTTCTGGTTCTAACCTTATTTTCAAAAGGTCATATTTCTAATTTATTTTATTTCTAAATAAAAAAAACTTAAAGATAGACAAATAAAACAACAAGGACTGCCACCAATTATTGCATGGGACTACCTTCTTTATCTATATGATAACTACTTGGAAGTATAAGGTTACTTTGTTCATTCAAATATGGTTGTTGTTACCAAGGGACCTCTGATTTCCTTGAAAGATGCTGTGACCCCTTGAAATGAAAATCCATTAGGATTTTTCTTCCCTTCTTGGCTGATATATTTTTAGAAGTTTTGTAATTGAAAACATTTTTATAGTAAATTTTAAGTGTTCGGGGTGTCGGCTAAATAGGATTTTTGAAATGAAGTTTTTAGAAGAATTTGGAGTTATAACTCTAGGAGAAAGTTGCTATGGGAACAGCAACAGAAGTTTAGATGAATAAACTTTAAAAATATTTTTTGAATGACCCCTTTCTGCAGCTGACTAAAATATCTGGTAAAGCTATTGTCTAAGTCACTCCAAGTACAATAAAGAAGAGAAAAGCATCATTGCCAGCTGGGGAGGACCTCGGCTCTTATTTCCTGAGCATCCTTATGCCTGGTGGGTGCTGCTCCACAGCCATAAATCCCTGGACCTTGTTCTAGGTCCCTAGCATGGTGGTGTCACTTTAATTATTCCCAAAGAGTAATCATAGTTTAGTAAAGTAATGGAATATTGGGTTTGCTAGATGAATTTGGAAAATGGCAACATCTTATTTCTGTGAGTATGCACATGACTTTCAACAATACAATTAGTGTTATGATAGTATTTTGATATTCTGAGAAAAATGTAAAACATAGTCTTGACATTTATCTCAAAAGATAAGGCACCCTTCCTCCTAATTTAGGTATGGATTAATAGAGAAGAGCTTAATGTCAGTTAAAATCCAAACAGAAAATAGACAAAACCCTCAAAAAGGCTTAACTTAAAGAGAAAGACATTACTGGTGTGTTGGCAAATTTACGGGGTCCCACAAAAGGTGGTGAGGCAGCCAGTGATTATCAATGTGGAATGTTGCCAGGGAGGGAGCAGTGGTACCAGAACCCACTGACTGAGCATTGGCTGAATGGTTACCAACGATGTGTCCAGGGAGGACTTTAACAGGACAGATGCTGGAGAAGCAGAGATAGATTGGAGCAATCCACCCTATGACTCCTAGGCCTTCTGTTTGCCCATCTCCTTCTAGCACTAAGCCCACAAATCCAATAAGATCAGTGTGGCAAGACAGGGACCAGCACATAGAAGGGGCAATGCTGCTTCATTTTATTGTGTGTGGCAGGAGGAGGGTGTTGACAGAATCATCCCAAGCATGTGCAATCTTGTTTGCGGTTTGCTTGCATTATGAAAGACCCTAAATTCCTAAGTATCTAAAAGACTCCCAAATTGCTTAAAATGCCTCTTCTCCCTCCCTATAGATTATTTTAATTACCACATTTAGACTAGTCATTTGCTATGCCAACTCCACCCATATGTAGCATACATGCCTGCAAGGATATTCATATTATAAATGTATTAAAGGACCTAATCTTCACTTAGAAGATATTGATGTTTTACATCTATAGTATTTAAACTCCATACTCAATTCAAGAGTGGTCTGGTGTAAGTGTATTAATGGATGTGAGAACTACAGTCAATAATTTTTCCCTTTAAGCTCATGAGAGCAATCTTATATAATTTACTTTACAAACAATGAAAAGGGAAGACTTGGTTTAGTTTTTACTGGTTGATAGGTAAAGGGTTTTTACCCTGAAAGTTACACAGCAACACAAATCTACTAATCTGTGCTTGACTGAAAAGTGATTGTTATTTAATCTCTGCTGCTTAAGGAATGGTTGCAACTGAAGACTGCAGCTGAATTGCCCTGTGTGTAGCCCAGTTAATTTGACAAAGATTAAACTATCTTCATTGCAGAAAATGCCTCTCATTCTTAAGTTAGTGTCTCCTGAGGCCCCTGTGTACCCACTTTTGTAATACCTATCTTGCTTGTAATTCCTTTTTTGAAGACCATATTCCTGATAAAAGTAGAAAATTCAAAAAGGCAGAGATCAGAATCTTGGACCATATAGTGATTCTATACCCTTGGCCACTTGTAGCATGTACCTGATGCTTAGTATTCGCTTGTGTTTCAATGAAATTAACCAATGATTCGAAACTCTTGTAGGCTCCTAGAAATATTTAGTCTGACAGTAATGATTACCAATATGTATTGGATATTTTCCATGAGTCCTACATAATCTACATATATTATCTCACTTAATCCTTAAAAGGACACTGAAAGAGGTGTGGAAACTGAGGCATCAGTCTTTATCTGTTTCAGGGTCACACAGCTAGTAAGTAATCAAGCTAGGACTTAAATCCTTTTCTGTTCCTTTGACTACCAAGTCTGAACGGTTGAGCTTCTCCATGGCAAACTGTTAAGGCTTGGGATGCCAACTTTCAGGTAATGCTTTTCAAAGCTTTTCATTTAAAAATAGTAATAATAATAGTTATACTGACCTTAGCTCATACCACATCCCTAATCTAGACAATCACTAATCTGTTCTCCATAAGATGACACCTTTTAAATTACTCCCTGCTGTCTCTATTAGTCATTTATGCCCCAAAGTTCCTGCAACATTGTAGGAGAAAGTAAGATGAATTGATAATGAGATCAGACAGCATTTGAGTGTACTCCTTGTCAGCAATACGTATACAACCAGAAATAAAGAACTTCCTGTTTGGTATTTTCAGTTGAGTGTTGTAATCTTATAATTCTGACTCCTGTGTTTTCACTAGGAAAGTGCTTTTGATTGAAACATGGCAGTTTAGCCTTGCTTGAATGCTCCACACCCCCTCTTTGAATGGCCATTCTAATGGATCATCCATTTCAGGAATGCTACCATTTGGTTGAACTTGCAGCAGCCTGGAAAAAGTACATGAGAGCTGGCACTCTGCCCTCATCATGGTTTTCCAAAAGTATTTATGAACAAGCATAAACACAAGTTGTACATGGATTTGCAGAGGAGCTGGGGGAGCACTGCGGTGACACAAACCCTGGCATTTATTGCACACATGAATTCTCATTCATTCATCTCTAAGGGAGTGGCAGTTCATAGACCTCTCTTGGGGAAAAGTTTGACCCTTATCAAGATGAACTGGTCCAAAAAACCTGTAATAGCTGTTTTTTTTTTCAGGATAGCTGCAGAGTGAAACCTTATCATTGGGACACAGTTATAAAGACTTCCTGCATTTATTTGGTTCCCACCATTAAAAAAAAAGCTGTCAAAAGTGCTGATGCTGTCTGATTCTGTAAACATAGGCACACTCTTACTGGATGCTTTGATTAGTGCACTTCCATTATATGATTATGCCTTGATCTATATTTGAAAAAGAATATTTTTTAGAACCTAGATGTATTGACCCTAGCCTACTACTTATAACCAGGTAGGCAGATAACACCTCCATGTTGATACTAAGCATCACCTATCAAAAACATTTGTAACATGCTTTCTTGTAGGGAGA
Organism: Castor canadensis; assembly: GCF_047511655.1. Classification (NCBI taxonomy): domain Eukaryota; kingdom Metazoa; phylum Chordata; class Mammalia; order Rodentia; family Castoridae; genus Castor; species Castor canadensis. The sequence continues at coordinate 134,313,901 of NC_133405.1, forward strand.
CTAAGGAGAGCCTAGATTGAGAGAACCATGGAGTGTTTCTTGAGATCTTTGCACTGGGGTGCACTTTTTTTTATTTGGGTAATGGTAATCACTAGAAGGGAGTAAACTATAGAACTTGCATGTGTGCACATAGGCACACAGACATAGGAAATGGTGCTTTACTTTGTAGCTCTGTTGTCTAAAATGTAGATTAGTGTCTATCTGTTAAGCTATTGTCTCACAAATGCTGTGTAACAAACTACTCTGACATTCAGTGGTTTAAAACAACCATCATACATCCTCATGGATTGGTGGGTCAGCTGGGTTGGCTTATCTAGGCAGAGCTCAGCTGTTTAACCCAAGGTCCAGCAGTCAGTCCCAGAAAACATGGCTCTTCTCTTAGTTCGGCTTCTTGTGTATGTATTCCAGAACCCTGGCTGGTGGTGCAGTCTGGAGAAGCACAGTGATGGCAGAGGCACAAGATGTCAAATGGAGTTAACCAAGGAAGGCAGGAATCTCCTCACACTGTTGTCTCCTTCCACCTGCCATTAGCTAAGGCTAGTCACATGCCCAAGCCTAATGTTGATGGGTGGAGAAATGTACTCTTTACATAAAGAGGCTGTAAGAAAGGTGTGAGTGCAGAGAAGGGTGTAGAAATTTGTTCCCTGTATCACAGTTTAATTGAATTCTCTTGAGGCACTGATGTTTTAGATCAGTGTCTATAGATCCCAATGTTTTTCTTCCGACTTAGTGAGTTTTTCCTATAATGGATGTCAATATATATATCTCATGATGACCTAATTATATTACAAAGGTAGGATTTTGGGCTCTTCCCATTGATACCTGTCCCCTAAAATCCACAATAGTTGTATGCGGCTAGATATTAAAGGAATATTATAGAAATAGACTGAATGATATTCATGTTTAAGCAGAATTATAGTGTTTCCTGTTTCCTTGGCTTTAGCAACTTCTGTTTCTCAAACTAGCAAAAGTAAAACATTCAGAGTCACCTCCCTACAGATGTTTCAAAATTTATCGTTAATTAACAAACATAAATTGTACATATTTATGATGCGCATTTGATGTTTTTAAATATGTATGCATCGTGGAATATCTAAATCAAGATAATTAACATCCATCACCGCATATACCTTTTTTTGTGGTGAGAGCACTTAAAATCCGTTCTCTTAGTTTTTCAGTATATAATATGGTCATTGTTTAGTACAATAGATAGATTTCTTAAATTTCTTCCTTCTTTTTAACCAAAATTTTGTATCCTTTGAATAACAACTCCCTGGAGATTTTTAATTTGTTTCTATTTACTAGTGTCACTTAAGTTTCTTTAAATAAATAAATTTGGCTCCTTTAAAACTTAAAGGGAATTATGGATAGGATGGAAAAGTAACAACTGGAAAAATATATTAATATGTTAGGACAAGGAAATCAGAGGCAATGTTTGACAATTAGATGGCTAATTTTGATCAGTTTTGATATGTAAATGGGTAAGATAAATTAAAAATAACAATAAACACATAAAATCTCTCCTCTCTTTGAAGTCAAAAAACCTTTGCCTGTCTTCTTCCATTGTATTACCTTAATTGGACATGTGCCAAATCCTGCTGTTTGGTTCAGTCTGTTCTGTATGTGATCATGACTAGGAAAACATCTCTAATATTGCAGTAGCTTGGTTGTTAAATCAGGGGTCAGCAAATTGTGACCCATGGACCGATCCAGACCACTGCCTCCTTTAAGTGCATCCTGTGAGCTTAGAATAAGTTTTACATTTTTAGATGTTTGGAAAAAAAGCCAAAAGAAGGATATTTATGCCATATGAAAATTATATGAAATACAACTTTTTGTGTCCATAAATAAAGTTTTATTAGAACACAGCCACACCCATTCCTTTATGTATTGTCTCTGACTGCTTTCCTGCTACAACAGCAAAGTCAAGCAGTTGCAAAAGACTGTGTGGCCTGCAAAGCTTAAGATATTTACTATCAGGCTCCTTACTGAAAAAGTTTGTCTATGTTTGGTCTAAAGCTATGCCTTAAATTACCATAGGCCCTGTAGCTGAGTCTATAGTTATGTAAGTACAAGGTCGTCTTCTCTTGAATAAAAAGTAAGATGCATCTGTTTATAGGTTATAGTGACTGAAACCAATATGCCTTGTCCAATCTCTAAGTCACCAGAAAACCCTTAGGATTTAAATTAAAAATATCACTTTTTTCACAGTATATTTGGTAAGTATTCTAGGCAGAATAATTTTGTAAGCCTTGCTGTTTTTAACAGTTCCAAGTGGAGAATTAACTCTGAAAAGTGTCATTTATTCACTGGTTTAAAATGCTAGTGTTTCTTGTTTATGCACTTGAGGTTTGACATTGCTGCATCCAGAGGGCCCTCAGGGGAGAGAAAGTAAAGGGCCTCCAAGGGCTCACCCTAAAAACACAACTGCTCTGTTCTTTCTACTCTGTATAGCTCCCTAAGAGCTTTCTCACAAGAGCTGGGAGGGTGAGTGAGCTTTTGGTTTTGCCAATGCAGCTCATGTTTTGCCAAGGGATGTGGCCTGGTCTTACACTTTGTGATGTTTCTTTTGGCTGACTCTTCCACATTCCTGTGACCCTTTGAATGGAGAAGTCTTAACAACAGCTTTCACACTACAACATGGCCTCCTGCTATCATTTCCTGCAGGTCTTCTCTCAGATCTCAGCAGCTTCCTGCGTAAATGCCACCTTGGTGTCTTCTGAGAGGGTCTTGCAGAGGCTCACATTTGTGGCTCCCACCATATTTAAAGCACAATGACCAATCTGATTGGACTGTGCAGGAAGATGAGCTTGGAGTTCTCTTTGATTCCAGGCTAGGGGCTAGGTGGGGGCATGACCAGAGAACCAGGAAAATGCCTCTGAGGGTGGGGATCAAATGACCCTAGAGGAGGAAATTCCAGTTAAAAATAGAAACCAGGTCAGCCCCATGTGAGAACCACAGCATGCTAGACTTAAAATCCTGCAACCTATAGCTTATGAAGGGCATCACAAGTCCCTGAATTGGTCTCAAAAGGAGGTTGTGTTTTGTGACAGCAATTGGGTGGTGCAAACCCAAACTAAAACAGGATTTATCTCCTTTCACACTTGTGCTGTGCTGCAGAGTAATGAGGAAATGACTCAATTTCATCTAGCTGTCATGATGACCAATCATTAATTCTCTAGTAGAGAAGGGAAATTCAAGGACAGTATTTTCTTAACAACCATGATATGTGTGTTGTGTGTGTGTGTGTGTGTGTGTGTAGCAATCATTATTCATTTGTCTCTACCACTACCACCATTCCCTGCCACTGAAAATTACCAGTTTACTGTTGTTCCTAGATTTCCCTAATCACTTTCCTAGTGAATGTGTATGTGTGTGTGTGTGTATACATATGTAATATATATACACATATGTATACACACACACACACACACACATATATATGCTTGCTCCTTAAAAATGATAATAACTCCATAGTTTAACTTGGAAATGCTGGCAATATTATCAGGTTGTTAGGGAAGATGGTGAGTTTTTGACTAGTCTTACATAGTTCCAGATTATCTTTAAAGAGAGCTTAATATCTAGAACAGTTTTTGTAGCCTTTAAAAACCTGTGAAACAGGAAGTCATTTTGAAAAGTATCCTTTGCTTGATTCAGCCTGTGATTCAAATTTGAAGAAGATTAAACCTATTTAGTATGTTTTCTGAAAATAATGAAGTATATATACTAAAAAGTGTTTAGTTTTTTTGGGGGGGCCATCTAGAAAAGAGTAAGGTTGATACTACTGACAGAGGAAAGTATTGCTTGATAGTAAACTATTATCTATTGGTTGGTTGTCATGAGTTTTAAAATTGTATGTTACAGTGGAGAAACATATTGTTTGTCTGTTTTCAGACATGTTTTGGAAACCAAAACCAAATACTGGTGTAGATGTTGGACATTGTTAAAGGAGATGTGTATTTTTATGTATATTTTGTGTCTGTGTGAAAATATGCCTTTCACAAATCCATAGAGACAGAAAGTAGATTTTTGGTTGCCTGGGACTGGGATTGGGAAAGTCTGTGATTGTTACTGGCCACCAGGGATGTTATTGTGATAGTAGAAATCTTCTATAACTGGATTATAGTGATTATTGCACAACTCATTCAATTTGCAGGTGAAGTTATTGGCATTAAAATTATGTGTCAATAAAGTTGTTTTACAATAAGAGAATCAAGAGTACTTACTTGCCTTGCTTGCAAACGGAAGATTGAAATACATCTTACATAATCAAACAAAAATATTAGTGATAATATAGCTTTTTTCCTTTCTAGACCACCTTTTAGAAAAACAAAAATGTGATAAATGAAGAAAAACACCATGCCCTACTAGTTATTCAGGATTCATAATGATCTGAGCAAGTATCCATCTGTGTTTAGCACAGAAGCATCACACTGAGGCAGAAACCAGACTTCTAAAAAGTTCAACTTTCTAAAATCAAATGCAAGAAGACATCTGAACAACCAGAAGGATTGTTTGTATAATTTGATGAAAATATTATAAAACTGAATTATAGTTATGTTTGTGCAATTTGGCAAATTATCTAAACTGTACACTTAAAATGAGTAAATTTTATGATGTATTATACTGTAATTGTTATATATACTGTGTATTATTATACTGTTAATTTCCTATATATGTATATATAAATAAATCCCTGTCAGTGACACAGGCTAATACCTCCATTCCACATAATTAAGTCACAGCAATAGGCTCGTAATCTTATGTGTGGGACATGTTGGCCTTGATTGCATAACATTGACATTTGCTTGGGGCTGTTGAATTCATTCTTTTCATCTAAAGAGGTTCTACTGAAAATAGCTTTTCACCTATTTTTTTCTTTCCCTTTGTTTTATTTTCTACTACAGTGGTAACACTGCATTCCAACTTTGATTTCTTTTTTTCTTCTTTCTTTTTTATTATCTAGCTTCAACTTATCATTCTCTTGTTCATGGTGAAGGTGATTCAGATCTGTGGTTCCATTCATATGGGATTTTAGTTTCATAGCAATTAGTAAGACTGTCTTGTGGTGAATAGAAATGTGTTCATTAACTTGGGCTATGCCTGCTCAATGGTTTACCATGGACACACAAAGTTGTGTAGGGACACCTTCCTGTGTCCATCATTTGTTTAATGGCTCCAGTGGTATATAATTCACACATGATACAACTTGCTCATTTAGTGTACAATTCAGTGATTTTAAAACATATTCACAGGGTTGTAAATCCATCTCCATCAGCTAATTTTAGAACATATCACCCCCAAGGAAACCCCATGTAATTAGCAATCATTCTGCATTTATCACCACTACTACCACCATTCCCAGCCACTGAAAATTACCAATTTGTTTTTTGTTTCTGCATTTGCCTAATTTGCACCTTATCTGGACTTATGTAATGTGTGGCTTCTTTCACTTAGTGTGTTTCATGGCCCATTCATGCTGTGCCATGTTTTTATTGCCAAATAATCTTCCTTTGAATGGATATGCAATATTTTATTTATCCATTCATCAGGTAATGGGCATTTGGATTGTTTTCTACTTGTGCTATCATGAACATTCATATATGTTTTGTGTACATGTATATATTCATTTCTCATGGATATATTCCTAGGATCAGACTTTTTGGGTCATCACGGTAACTCTATGCTTACCCATTTGAGATGCTGCCAGACTGTTTTCCAAAATAACTACATCATTTTACATTTCCACAACAGTGTATGAGGCTTCCAGTTTCTCCACATCCTAAGAAAAACTTGCTAATTATTTGTCTTTCTGATCATAGTTATCCTAGTTGTTATAGTTTTTATATGGTTATAGTTTTTAGTTATAAGCAAAAGGCATTTTAGAAGGAGGTAGTTTGCTTTACAACTATTTTCGGCAGTACACTTTTTGAAATTGCACAATCACCCATGTATTTAAAATGGGATCCTTTTCATTAAAAATAGGTCACTGTAGCCTGTACATACTCCAGCAGTATCTATTACCCAAAGTAAAGCCCACACTCTCCTCTCTCCTCTTCACTGTGCATTGGACATGTAGCCCTTGAATATGGATTCCCTGTTCTACATTCAGTCTCACTTGGGGAAAGTGGCAAAGCCCCCAGCTCAACAGTTTTCTGCCTGGGCACTTGGTAAGAGGGACAGGCCTCTGAGAGGTCAGAGGGTGTGTTGTTACAGGCCCCAGCTTGTGCTTCTGAGTGAACAATTGGCATAAATAGCCACTCAATCATGGGATGTAAATCTGAGACAAACCCCACCCCCCTTCCCCGTAGGCCAGGGATCCAGATCAACCTTGCTGTGGCCCTCGTTATATCTGTTATGCTTGGAAAAGTTGTCTTGGCCCAGACCTACAGGCTGAGCGCCATTAGGTGGGTGAAGACAGAAGGAATGCACTCTAGAAAGAAGGAATAGTTTGTGCCATGACCCCAAGGAACCAAGAGGCATAGCAGATACCTTAAAGCAACTGAGGCCAATAGGAAAAGGGGAACAGGAACTAGAGAAAAGGTGAGATCAAAAAGAATTAAACTAGAAGGTAACACCCACGCACAGGAAATCAATGTGAGTCAACTCCCTGTATAGCTATCCTTATCTCAACCAGCAAAAACCCTTGTTCCTTCCTATTATTGCTTATACTCTCTCTACAAGAAAATTAGAGATAAGGGCAAAATAGTTTCTGCTGGGTATTGGGGGGAGGGAGAGGGAGGGGGTGGAGTGGGTGGTAAGGGAGGGGGTGGGGGCAGGGGGGAGAAATGAACCAAGCCTTGTATACACATATGAATAATAAAAGAAAAATGAAAAAAAAAAAGAGGCATAGCAGCTTAAAGGGACTCAGTGAAGACAATAGCGGAGTGAGTAAGGGGGAGGGTGGCCTGAGAGGCCTTTGGAAAGACAGGTAGGGGTGTACAAGATGAATGGCAGGGTCTTGTAAGCTTCAGAGAAAGGAGACTGGATTGTGACCTAGGAGCAAGGGAAGATATAGGAATATTTAGGTTTTGTGAGGTTTGTGGTGTGTGTGTGTGTGTGTGTGTGTGTGTGTGTGTGTGTGTAACAGAGATGATTGATGTCCTCATCTATAAAAAATAATGAAACTGTAAACACTCAGAATAGGAGGTCCTTTATTTTCAGGTTACGCATAGCATCTTCAGCTTTGAATATCTTGTCAACTATGGTGAGAAAAATGAATGGATGATTAGTATGGGATCCCACTATCTTTAATCCTGCTTCTCACTGTTCCTGTCTCCTTCCGTTCCAGCCCCTGCTGAACAGCAATGTCTACATCTCTCAGCATGTAGCAACATAGAGGATTCTATTGGTTCAATATGTACAGCACCATTCTTGCAGGGAAAACTCTCTCATAGCTTCCTTATAAGTTCCTAATGCTTGGGTTACTATTGGATTGCTTGTCAGCCACACCTGGGCCTATCAGCTATGACTAAGGATGGCTCTGTAGTACTCAGATAGACTTTTATGCTTAAGGATCCCCAACTGCTGCTAGCCACACAGGAAGTGACTGTGGGCATGGAAATGACATTGTTGCCCTCTGTTACAAATAAGCAACCTACATCAAGAGCAATGGCTTTTTATAAAAAAGCTCTTTGCAGAATTATGACAAGGATAACAGTTATAATAGCTGAAATTTATACAATACTTGTCACAAAGTATGCATTGAAGAATTTGTTGCCGTTTTTGTTATTAGCCATTACGTTCTACCTCCCCACCACATATACACATAAGCACATCATATTCTGTTTGACAGGTTACTAGGCCAAGATTTTTATCTTTGAGCCAGAAGCCAATGATAACACTTTTGACAATGGACAGATGACTTACAGTTCTATTTTCATAGTTGCTTTTTTAAAGGTTATGGTGTTGGAGTCACTTGTTTTCTTTAGTTATTAATCTTGCTGCTTCTTTCAGTGTTTTGTTGAATAGCATTTCGTCATGTTTTGGCTAAGTGATTTACAGTTAGCTCATGAATTCCAATCTCAAGATTAAAGCTACTGAAAAATTTCTTAGGACATTTATACTAGCAAGAATGAGTAAATTATATTGAACTATACAATATCATTCCTATATCTGATTCCTTCATTATTCAGTTGAATTCTATCACACATCTCATCTCCATTCACGTTCAAATGGCCTATGAGCACATAAAACATACATACAGTATGGTCAATAAGGTCATGTAAACATGCTTGGGATCATATCCATCAGAGAAATGTAAATCAAAGTCACAGGAAATACTAGTTTATACTCACTAGGATGTCAATAATTAAAAAGATAATAACAAGTATTGGTGAGGATGTGGAGAAATTACAACCCTCAGAAACTTCTGATGATAATATAAAATAGTGCAGCCAGCTTGAAATACAATCTGTCAGTACCTCAAAAAGTTAACCAGAATTCCCGTTTGAGCCAGCAATTACACTTCTAGGTACACATCCAAAAGAAATTAAATGTGTGCATGAATATACTTGCATTATTCATAACAGAAAAAAGTGGAAATGACCTGAATATCAATCAACTGATGAATGGATAAACAAAATATGGTCTTACCCCTGCGAGGGAACATTATTCATTAATAAAAGAATGTGGTACTGACATACCCTAGACATGGATAAGCCTTAAAATATTATTGTGTTAAGTGAAAGAAACCTGGTACAAAAAGATCACATATTATATGATTCCATTCATATGGAATGTCCAGAATAGACAAATACATCAAGACAGAAATTAGAGTGGTGGTCCCACAAGGCTGGGGCTGGGGGTGGGATGAGAGAAAATAAGGAGTGACTGTTAATGATTGGGTATAAGATTTATTTCCAAGGTGATAAAAACATTCTAAAATTGGCTGTGGTAATGGTTGCACAACTCTATGAGTATACTACTGACCACTGAATTGAACACCTTAAATACATGAATTATATGGTATGTGAATTATATCTCAATAAAGTGGTTATAAAAGTAAAAAAACCCAAGCAATGCTAGACTTAAATTCACTGTAAGGTAATAGTCTGCCTAGGCACACTTTCTTATGAAATAAAAGCTCCCCAGTTATCCGTTTATGTTGTTTTGCCATATATGTACTTAAGAAATTTTGCAATTTACAGCCAGTTTATTTTATGTCATGGGAAACTAAAACAGAATGAGCAATGACTGTTTATGTGAGTATAGTCTGGCCTTTTGCTAGATGCTGGGATATATTTTAATGCTCAAACCTACACATCCCATACATTAATCAGGGCCAGCAAGCTGGGTGCAACCATGACTGCCAACCACAGGAAACTAGGATGCATTTCATATGGACATTTGTAGGCACATGTACCATCATCTTTTTAACTGGCTAGTAGTCATGGTGGCTGTTTTTGTTGGTGGTGGTTTTGTTGCTGCTGTTGCTGCTGCCTGTGGTGGTTGTGAGTGCATGTGTCTATTTACAGCAAGCTCAGTCAGAATACTTTAGGCAAAATATCACTATGAACCTTAAAAAGAAAGAAAGATCAATATCTCTGAAAATGCATTCTTGCATACTCTCAATTATTCAAATTCTTTCCCTAGTCCAGGCCCAGTTTAGTTTTCTTTTGCCAGAAGATCAAGAATAGGTAAAAGAAGTCCCTCCCATTCTGCCCACAGCACTCACTCTGTGTCAAACATTTTACTCAGTGCCTTGTATGTGTGCTTTCCAATCCTTCTGACAACTCACTAATGGGTTCTATTTATTTCTTTTTATGGATGAGGAAACTGAGGCTTGCAAAAGCCTTTCCCAAGGTCACAAAGATATTAAGTAGTGGAGGTGAGTTTTGACCTCCTGTCAGCTGATTCCAAAGACCATATTCAGGTTCCTTCATGGTAGGCTATTTTCCATCTTCCCAAGGAGAAATTATTTCTTTTACTCTTTCACCATAACTTGAATGTAATCATTAAAACTGAAGCAGAAATTGGATATTTGACTACAATTTGATTATATAACAGTTCAGTGTTTACACCAGAAACCAAGGATTTCCAATTTCGGTGTCAGAACTTTGGCATTCAAAAATTTTAAATTTATTGTTTTTCCTGTGGTGATATAATAATCATATAATAAGCCCTCAGTTTTTAGGATACCAACCTGCAGGAATTGTGAATTTCAAAAAAGAAAAATTCTCCTTAAAAGGAAATTTGGGATCCAGATGTGCTTTTGTCTAGTGTTGTCTTCCTTCGTGGACTTGACTTATAGAAAGCAAGAGACATTCTAACCATGGTGATAGGTATATGAGAAGTTTATTTTGAGAACTAGAAAGTATGGAGAAAGCAAGTGGTAGAGAAAGCAGTGGCAGCCGTATTTAAGTTTCCTGGGATTCCAGGGTGGGGATCCATGGCCATTTGGTGATAGAGTAAAAATCAAATGAGAGCTAGAAATTTGCCCATACAGTTGACAGTGGAAAAGAGAGGAGGTAATGGACGGGTGGAATCAAGAGCTCTAACATTTGCTAGAGAGACAGTCAGCAGTCTTTTCACCTTTGGCCCATCATGGCACTGGGTGCCATATTGAAAAGACATATCAGTCATAATGTGGATGGCTGGAGATATAGTCACCTCATGTGGTCATACTGTGACAGACTCAACCAGATCTTTATTTTCACCTACAATTATACCTGCAAGACAAACTGGTTCAGCGGTTTCAAAAATTAAGGATGTGTCGCCATTAGAGAAATGAAGACTCTTAAAATAAGATGGTTAGAGTATTAACCCTAGGCTATCCAGGATGTGTGCTTATCTAGAATGACTCATTCCTAGATGATCCAGAGTCCCTGAGGATTTACTGTACTGGGCCAGGCTTAAGAGCTATGACCTGCTCTTTCCTTTAAAGATTTTTGGAGACATTTTTCCTTCCTGAGGTTGCCCACAGTAGTATCATTTGACCACAGTTTCTTTGAGATCTAAATTAGAAAAAAAATCTGTAATCACCCACAAACACAAAACTTAAGATGAGGATTTGGGGGCACAATACTTAAGAACTGAAAAGAAAATTTGGTTCCTGTTGGCAGAAGAGCCAACTTAAATTCTAAGTACTTTGTTGTTACTTTCCTTGAGTTTTCAGTACATGGAATAGTTTTTCGATGAATTAAGTGCAAATCAAAAAGATTATTTCTATGTTTTCACTGAGATGATGCAATAAGAAGATAGGATTGAATTGACTAGATGGGGAGATTTGATTATTAGTAATTTTTACACTTACCTTTGGACTCTATTTCCTACTGATTTATGTGGAGTTAGATTTTAAAGCTTTGATTTAAGACTAACCTTAATTCTCACCTGAATGCTATTTATTACTGGGATGGGTCCTTGAGCCAAGAGTAGGGATGATGAGTAATGGTGGGTACAAGATAGACGAGCAACTGAAGAAGCAGAGTGGAGAAGCTCAGCACAGTGATGAAAAAGATGACTTTTTCCTCTGACCCAGGTGTGAATCAGACAGGTAGCAGTAGTGAAAATGGAGAGGAGATCAGAAAGCGAAGTACCTGGAACGCGTAGAGTAGTGGAACTTCAGCATCTGTAATTTATTTGCATTCTTATAGGCAATGTTTTATGCCTTGTGCAGTCCTGGCTTTTCTCCATTCATGTGTCTTTTTGAAACATGACAGGATTTTCAATATTAGCCCGTAATTATGAGCCTGTTTCAATGTTAGACCCTGTGTTTCATCTCTGCTTTAACATGGTTGGGTAGGTTTGTAAGGGAAGAAAATTTAGTTACATTGTGAACCATCCTTTTTCATGTCTCAAAAGAGTAAAGGGTTTGTTTACCTAACAGATTTTGCCAAGAAGGCAGTGAATGAAATTTCAGTTTTCAAGTGTGTTTGAAGTTAAAATGTTGAGTTAGAGAGCCAAGTTCAGTCAAGCAACACTTTTGTATGGAAGTGCTTTTGAGCTCAACATAAATCATGCCTTAAAGTAACTTTCAGCCTTCAGACCAGTGTCATCCAATAGAAGTGTCATCCAAACCACATATATAATTTTAAATATGATGCTAATAGCCATGTTTAAATAAATAAAAAGTAAAAAGAAACAGTACTGTATTTTATTTTACCTAATATATCTGAGACATTATCATTTTGGTATGCAAACAGTAGAAAAGTTAGTAACAAAATGCATTGTGTACGTTGTGTTCATACCAAGTCTTTGAAATACAGTGTGTATTTTACACATGAAACACATCTCAATTTCAATTAGTCACATTTCCAGCACTGAATAGCCATATGGGGCTAGTGGGTATCATATTTGACACCAGGGATTTAGAAGAGTGAAGAGATGACAGGTAATCACTTTTCTACTAGGAAAGTCTTCAGATCAATTAGTGGGATCCCCAACTCTCTCCCATATATACACCCCAGCCCTAGGCACCCCAGGACTGCTTTTTCTGTCTTCCACAAAAATACGATGTCACATCTTCATAGATGGGGTAGGCATGGGGCTATGTTTTCATGCTGCATGGTACAATTCAACTGCTGTTCTTTGCTGCTATTCTGCTTGGCTTTCAATTTCAACCCCTTGGCTTTCCCACACTGAAAAGCCAACGCAAACTATTGTTTGCAATGATACCTGTTCCTTTCTATGAAGATGAAGGCACTAAGATTTGTACTCAGTACAAGGTGTTCAAATGAAATTACCCACTTGTTTTGGTGACCTCCCCTCCCAAATTGCTGGGGTGTATCTTCATCTGGGGGGATATAAATAGAAATTGTCCACCTCCTGAATAGGGTGTGTAATAATGGAGGTAACTAGGAATCCTCCCACACCCTGCCACAATTGACGCCCAATTATTCCCCAGAACACCTAAATCTTTATGTAACAGGTCTCTGGGAAAAAAAGGAAGTGGCAGGCAAAAGTAGAATCGATGTTTCAACATTGCTCCTGTGCAATTAGATGAAGGGCTCTTTTTCCTTCAACTTGCAGGGGTTTTTTGCATTGTGTACATGACTTGGTATCATGAGGGCAGCATCTAGGAGCCGAAACTCTGCAGAACTGATCATTTGTATACCTCTCTATAGAGGCATCGTTAGGGCCAAAGTCATCCTAGAAGAGAGGTAACTCCTCCATGATGAAGTCCATTTTGTTGCCATGCACTTCTCCATGTGAAGTGCACTCCATTGCTTTCTGTAAGGCAATCTTGCATTTTGTTAATTGATCTGCTATGTCAAGTTTTGTTTAAATTAGGCATGGGCTCAAAGTGTGACTCAATGACAGTCTTTTGTGTTTTGAAAACGTTCAAAGAAGATAGAGCCAAACTGGATGAAAAAACTCCATGAGTATTTGTTCATATTATAATTCTTTAAAATTTGTTTATATTTATAATTCTTTAAAATTAAGATATGTATGTATAGCATACTCATGTGGCCAAGAGTTTGAGAATCAAATCCTACATTTTAAGGCAATGTTCTACTCTGGATTTGAATTTGAAAGTAGGCATGATTTCAAAATCTGATGCTGGTACTTACTGACAGGGTGACTGCCAGGAAGTTCTCTGTGAGTCTCATTATCACCTCATAATTGAATCAGCAAACCTGATTCAAGTCAAAATTAAGTGCACAATGTATGTAACGTGCCTGTCTAGTGCTTGGAATAAAGTAAAGCCTGACTAATACTACTCAATTTTAAGATTTAACATGTTATCAGATGTTGTTCAATTATATGTGTATTAGAGGTTTTCACTATATACTGTATACAAAGTATACTATATATTATGCATGCATAGCATATAGTGAAAATATATAATGTACTAGCCTTTTAATCAAATTATTCTAACACAAGAAATATGTACAATCATGTTTATATTGAAGTAAACAAGCATTTGTTGAGTTTGTATAATGTCAGAGAACTTACTGTTGGGTGATGAGGAGTACAATATTGTCCAATTATGAGTATCCTGTTATCTTATCCATGTGAAGGGCTGTTAGGAGATAACTTCCTTCTTGTAGCTCTTAAAACTTAATGCCTGTAGTCCTGTGGTCCTCAACTGGTGACACTTTTTACACTCGTCCTCTCCCAGGGACACTGGACAATGTCTGGACATATTTTTGGTTGCTACAACTGGGAGAGGTGTGACTGGCATGTAGTGGATGAAGGCCAGGGATGTTGCTACAAATATTTACAGTGTCAAGGTTGAGAAACATGCTCTTGACATTATGTGTTTTTCTGGGGTTTCTGATATCTCCTTTCATTTGTGACTTTTCTTAGGCAATGAGGACTGTCTAGATAAAAATTGCCCAGTCATGAGCTGGCTGAACATAAGCTGTGAGTGGTAAAGTCCAGGTGATACTTACTTATGGGGGTTACCAGGGGGAATTTGTTTATTGGGTAGAAGGCTGGATTAGCCACCGTTGCCTATCATGAGCAGCCCATTCTCAGATCCCACCATCACAGCCAAGCTGTGATGTGCTGAGAAAGTTATTTTGAAATCACATTCTGCTGTGTAACACCATGAACCCATCTCCTAAATGGAGTTGATTCCAAGTGGAGACATGGCATATAATGTCTGATAGTAAGCTATTGAAAACTTATCATGAGAAACAGGGCTAGTGATTTCTTGCTCGATCACATGACTAGAAGCTGGCACAGCTGTTTCCTCAGATGAATGGGAAGCCCCTTTCCTGGGCTGAAATCCAGGCCCTCAAATAGAATACTGCATAGTCATGGCATGGCCACCATGATACAGTGAAAGGTCAAGCTGGGTTAATGTTAAACATTAAGAATCTAACACTGAAATATTTCTGGATAAAATGAGGTGATATCTGAGAGTTCTTTCAGTGTAGTCTGATGGGGTAGAAATCTGAAAGTTGGTGTTTTAAGGAGAAAATGGTAAGCTGCAGCTATGAAAGTGGAGGTTGAGATGGTTTGCAGTGTAGGTGCCTGTTCTTTAGCTATGAATTCCACCTGATGCACAAGCAGCCAGCAGTGCTTTTTAAGCAGAGGGAGGGCACAAGTTCATTGAAAATACCATTACAGCATATGTTGGTCCTTTACAAGAACGGAACAATGAGCAACCTCACTTTGTCATCCTTTCATCTGAAATACCTTCCTTCCTCACGCTTCAGTCTAAGGTACCCTGAAGACCTAGTGTAGGTCTCACCTCTTTCTGAAAGGTCTTCTAAATTTTATTAATAGTTCTCCTTCCACTAGTCCTTGAAGTGATGCCTGTTGTGTGTGTGTGTGTGTGTGTGTGTGTGTTTGAGGTACAATTCATAGACATTAATTTTTTTTTAAAGTGTACAATTCAGTGGGTTTTAGTATATTTACAGAGTTGTTGCTTTTATCACCTTAAAAAAAATGCTGTACTTGTTAGCAGCCATCCCACATTTCCTTCAACACTCCTGGCAAGCACTAATTGCTTTTTGTCTCCATACATTTGCCCTTTCTGGACAGTTCACATAAATAGAGTCATCCAAGATGTGGTTTTTTGTGTCTGGTTTCTTTCACTTAGCAAAATGGTTTCAAGGTTCATCCATACTGTAGTCTGTATCAGGCTTCACTTTTTTATGGCGAAATAATCTTCCATTATATGGATATGCCACATTTTGTTTATACATTTATCAGTTAATAGTCTTTTGGGTTGTTTCCATGTTTGGGTGTTCTGAGTGATGCTGCTGTGAACATTTATGTGCAAGTTTTCATTTCTCTTGAAATGAAATATTCCTAGGAGTAGAATTGCTGGGTCATATAGTAACTCTCTGTTTAAACTTTTGAGAAGCCTCCAGACTGTTTTCCAAAGTGATTGCACCATTTTACATTGCTGCAAGTGGTGTGCAGGGGTTCCAGTTTTTCCACATCATCTTTGACATTTTGTTCTGTACGAGTCTGTTGATGTCACTATTTTTCTCAGGATTAATTTTTCTACATATGTTAGTCTTACCTCCCAAATTAGACTGTAAACGGCTTAGACAATGATCCATTTGTTTAGTCATAAGGCAATGTTTCTTGATTGCTGACTTGGTGGCAGGAACTACTAAGTGTTAAGGCTGTGAATATGAAAAAGCTCCATTTAGCGGGGGAGGCACATACAATCACAGTGGCCCATTTCTGAGTTGTCAGTTGCAGTAATGATGGCCTATTCAAGGTACAGCCTTGGCTTCCCAGAATTCATATTGATTGTCTACCTCCTACAATGTCATACTTATAAACACCACTCAAGCCTACCGTTTAATAAATTCTATTTTAGAAAAGGAACAGATCTCTGTGTGTGTCCTCTTTTTAGTCTGAATGTAGAAGCTCTGATTTTTCTCTTAGGCTTTTGTGTATCAGTACCACTTAGCAAATATACTTAAGGAAATAAATGCCAGCAATATTTTGAGCAGTAACTTTGGATGTACAATGTGAGTTATTTTGAAGCAGTGAATCATCTCACATGCTAATCTGTTGGCTTTTAAGTATAAAATCTACTTGAGACTCTAGGCTAAGAAGAGAAGAGTCACTTTCTAAAATTTTAATTTCATTGGACTGAAAAATAAATTGTCCATATGCTGCATTCACTCACAGTCTGGTTCTATGTTTGTCTTTCTGAAACTCTTAGTCACTGTTACTGAGAAATTAAGACATTTGTAATCTCTAAGCAATGTCAAGAATAAAAGGAACCAAACAACAAATTGTAGAAATGAAAGCCTTATTATAACATATGAAGGCAAAATTATTTATATGTAAGACTATGATCATCTAAGTGCTTTTTTGGGAGACTTAACAATATTAGGAAATTGTATTCATCTCAGTCTTAATTACCTAAAATAAAAACATCAACATTAACTATTTCAAAGCAAGTATGTAAAGGAATTTCTTGCATTTAGAAAAGAATAATTGATCACTGATGCATTCAAAGGAAGAGCATGGCAATTTTATTCTAGTTTGTAAATCACATCAATTCTAACAATGACTTAAAATTCTTCTGTGATTTGTTTGAACTCTGAAAAGAAGTTTGTTTATGCTAAAGAAAAACAAAGAAGCTGAGAATGAGTTGTGTATTCATATTAGATACAGATGAGTGAAACTCTGACTACTTTGTGAACATTGTAGAACAATAAGATACTCCCACAAATTTGATTTTTATGAGCAAGCACTTACATAGAACTTGCTATTTACCAGACAGTAGAGTTAGATTTTTGTAAATACCAGCTTTGTTAGGGGAAATGTACAATTATTGTCCCCATTTTATAGATTAGGAACCTAGTCTCTCTCAAAGAAAGCCATTATTGAATTGAGAACAGTGACATTATTCCAGGTTTCAGAGGGAACTTTGCTGCAGTATGCATTGTAACCTACATGTTCTGTGGTCTACCTAATAGCTTATAGATTATGCATTATACATCACAGATCAGATATTTATATTACATTTCTGCATTTTGTAAACCAGTGCTGTGTTTACATATGGATGCCTTTATATACATATATTAAATACATATATAAATGCTTAATCTTTGCTATGTGCCTCCATGGTTTGGGTGAAAACATGGGTACACCATCCTGTTGCTCACTTCTTAGATTTTTTAGGAACTGCAAAGATACTAATATCCTTGGAAATTATTCTTTCTTCATGGTGAGGAAAATATTGAAAGAGCAGCAATGTCTACCTATCTCCAAACACCAAAGATGGCTTATGGAAGAGGGATCCAAAGATTTTTGCAACCTGGCACTGAGTTTTTTACTCTGGGGGAAGCTTCCACCAAAAGGAGTTTTCTGTTGAAATTCTTACAGGCAGGGGCATCTCATGGCAGTTGCTTATAGTGTCATTCGTGGAGACGAATGACACGTCTGTATTTACCTACTTGGCTTCTTAAAGATGGATCCCCATGTAGGGTGTATGTGTGCATGTATGTTTGTGCCTCTGAGTGTGTGTGTGTTGTGTTTTATGGCCAAAATAATGAGTGCTATCATACATTTAAGTTTCTTTGACTAGAGTATTTTAAATTAAGTAGTACATCACATGTGCTCATACCAGCAACATATAAGGACAGAGAAGACACTGGTTTAAAACAAATAATCTCCATATACATTCTGAGATACATTTCAAAAGGCTAGACTTACATTAAGTAGATGTAATGAGTATAATCACAGTTGTATACGCTTCCCTTAATATAAGACAATGTCTCTCGTCTTGGCATTCATTCTAGAAATTATTTTTAAACAGGCTACTATATTCTCAGTATATTACCTTGCCTTCCAAGTACTGTGTCAGAATTTGAACCCATAACCTAACAAGAATAACAAAATTACAAGTCCCAGAACAGTCCTGGATGTAGTAAGCACTGAGTAAATACTTATGCAAAAATAAGTGAATTGACTACAGTTTTATCAGTTAATAGCAAAAGATAATTTTAAACTGCTGCCCATATTGGAGTGGGGAGTGAGTGCAGTAGGACAGGGCAATCATTCCAGACTTTTATGTTGCCTCTGGGTAAAAGAGGATAATTGAAGAGGAGTTTTGGAAATCTGGGTATACCAGATGAGCAAGATGATTGTCACCTTAGAGAATATCCAGAAAGTGCCTTGTGTGGTCGTGCACAGATCCAGAAGTTGGTGAACTGCTTGACTTTTGAGAAGTTTTAACATTTTCTTGGTGTGGGAGCTGTTGTTTGAGTTAGGGGTTCTCTATATAGCCCATGGTGATTTGAAATGTTTACATTTTAACATCCCATTTACCCTCCTTTCTATTGGAAGCAATAAAACCAAGAGTAAACTCTATGCTTTTGCTGTAAAGCATAAGAATTCCATCTCTCTGGTGTGAGAGTACTCCTACAGGGTGATTCATAGGTTAAACCATTAGAGCAGAAAAGAGGAAATATTTTTACTTGACCATCCCCTCCCTTTTAAAAACAAATATTTCTATTTTTTTTAAAACCATATCACTGGCATAGTTTTCAGTTGTTTTTGCAATTGGTTGCTCTTTAAACATATAATCCTTAACTGTGAAATCATCCAGAGATAATAGTTTTTGGAAGGAAAATAGTTATGTAGTCAATTTTTGATTATCCAAGATGATTTTGCCACTGGAATTAATATCCTATTTTAGCACATAGCAACAGTTACCTTCTCTTTGCTAACCTTTGGAACAAAATGTTTTATACAGGAATGGAACTGAACTTTATTTCTCTGCCTGCGCCTTGGGCTTGTCTTATATTTCCACTGCTTGTAGCACCTAATGTTTTCTCCATTTCAGTAGGTATGTTGCAGCTGGCTGGCTTGCACTGGCTAAAGAACTAGTTGTATAAATCTCTTCCCAACTCCACAATACATCTCCTACCTCAGTACCTTGAAATCTGCCACAATGGGGGTATTTACACCATGAAAACTCACAAAAATGTTCCAAACTGGGGCTTTCCCCCACAGAAGCAGTTGTTTAAAACAATTTATAAGCACACCACTGCTTCATTCACTATTTCCTTTTTAAATAAATGTTTTCTAAAATATGTTATATGTTTCTCTCTTTGCAAACAGTGGTGTAATAGAAATAGATGTCCTTTTTGGCCTCATTATAATAATTCATATACCTATGTCTGCTTTTTAGTGTTTCTCTTTAAGCTTTTCCCTTATGCAGGGGGCTTTCTTCTGAAATCCTTCACTCATTTCTCATTGGTTGACTCTGATTGTCCATAGTCCATGAAATAAGATAACAAAGTATACATATAGGTGAAAATCAAATGGAAGTCAGAAGACTTCTTTTAGAGAATAAGGTTCTTGGCTCAGATCTTTTGTGATAAGAGTTTGGTTGCTGTGGCCAGCTTTTTGGGCATTCTTTGGGTTTAGCAGAAGACATGCTTGTTCATTTTGCTTAGGACCCCCAAAATTATGCCACCAATTCTGGTGGTTGTTCACATGTGTGTTTTGTTTCTGATTTTAGAAAGTTGAATTTTCCAGAAGTCTGGTGTCTGGATCAATGGGATGTTTCTATTAAGCACAGATGGATGTTTGCTCAGATCACAGTGAATCCTGGATAAGTAGTTTAAAAATGAGGTTTGTTCTCGTTCATTATATTTTGATTTTTCTAACAGGGCAGCCTAAGAAGGAAAAAGTTATACTATAATATTATGCACCTGTTTTAAATTTGAGTGTATAAGACTGATTTCAATCCTTCACTTGCAAGTACTTTCTGATTCTCTTATTTATCCATACTTAAAATAACTTTATTGAAGAAACAATTACACATTATAAATTTCACAAGATTAAATACACAATTCAATGGTTTTTAATAACTTTACAGAGTTGCACAGATACCCCTACAATCAGTTTTAGTACATGTCTACCATCCCAGTGAGATCACTCAGGCCCATTCGTGGCAGTTCCTGCTGCCAACCCCAAGAAACCAGAATCTACTTTCCATTTGAAAGATTTGCCTTCTATGGGCATTTCACATAAATAGAGCCATATGAGATACGGTCTTTGGTAACTAATTTCTTTCACTCACCATCATGTTTTTGAGGTTCATTCGTATTGTGGCATGTAAAAAAAATTTGCAACCCACTTTTAGGCAAAGGTTCACAGGATATATGAGATTTGTGCAGGAGGAATAATGCTTCTGTACCAGTGAGCACACATGGAGTGCCTCAAATTTCCATTGAGAATGGAAATATAACACTATTGCATTCTATAAGAACCCTTTCGACATCCAACCAGTTGCTTATTTCTTTATTTGTTTATTGGCATCTTCCAGACCATTTACCCTTTCTTTTGAGAAAGTTTATGCTATTTCTGAGGGCCTAAATGAACTTGTTATTTGAATTCAGTTACCACCAAGCACACTTTCTGAAATTATTACTAAGTTGCAAAGACATTCTGGCAGTTATAAAGAAATTTTTTAAATTACTGTTCATCAATACTATAAATACTTTCACAACACTGAAACAAATTTAAAATACCATAGATAAGAATTCAGGATTTGAACTCAAGACAGCTCTCAGTTGAAATTCTAGCTCTGCCTCTTAAAAGTCTGAACTTTATAAATTATTCAATCTCTCTAATACTTGACTTCCTAAACTTGAACATGATAACACTAAACCCTACCTCAGAGAATTTTCATGAGTATTAGGGGAGTCGTGTAACACATTGAACAATGCTTGGTACAGAAAATATGTACCGAATGTTAACTGCTATGATGTGACCATGAGGGTGATGATTCTATCTGTCATGTGTGGATACATACTACCACTTTTTAGAACAGGTGTTTAATATGCTCAACATTTTATTAATAACTTATATACTTTGAAATATACATAGAAAAAGAAATAAGAATAATAGTACAATGTGCAACCCTTACTGCACATGAAATAAATATTAGATGTTGTATTATCTCTATCATTTTCATTTACAATGGCCTTCTTTAGGAAATTGAACTACAGAGAATTATTTTCTCTTTTTGACATAAATTTGTAGTGTTTTTATGTTTTTGTTTGATTTCATTGTTTGGTTTTAAAAACAAGCATGTATTGCTTTTTTAAATAGGGAAAAGTCAAGATTGAAGAGCTAAAAGTGTTTCTTAATAGGCTTTATTTTATTAGTGTATATTAATTATACAAAATAATAGCTTCATTGTGATATTTTCACACATACATATAATGTACTTTGATTACATTCTTCCCTCCTCTTATCCCCACTCTTTCTTTTATGACTGAATGATACCCCATTTTGTGTGTGTGTGTGTACATACATTTTCTTTATCCATTCATCTGGTGATGGGCATCAAGGCTGGTTCCATAACTTATCTATTGTGAATAGTGCTGTGATAAACATGAGTGTTCAGGGACCTTTATAGTAAGCTTACTTTGATTTCTTTGGTTATATACCCAGGAGTAGGATAATTGGATCATATGGTAGTTCTATTTTCAGTTGTTTGAGGAACTTCCATGCTCATCTCCATAGTGATTAGTCTAATTTACATTCCCACCAACAGTGTATAAGGGTTCCTTTTGGCTCACATCCTCACCAACATTTATTGTTTTTTGTTTCTTGATGATTGCCATACTGACTGGGGTAAGATGGAATCTCAGTATAGTTTTTGTGTTGTTGAGACAGGGTC
Source organism: Castor canadensis (assembly GCF_047511655.1). Lineage (NCBI taxonomy): Eukaryota > Metazoa > Chordata > Mammalia > Rodentia > Castoridae > Castor > Castor canadensis. The sequence continues at coordinate 134,335,967 of NC_133405.1, forward strand.
TCATTATGTAGCCCAGACTGGCTTGGCAGTTGCTGTATACTTCAGGCTGGCCTTGAACTCATGATCTTCTTGCCTCAACCTCTCAAGTGCTAGAATTACATGTGTGCCCCCTTGCTTAACTTCAACGTAGTTTTGATTTGCATTTACCTGATGACTAAAGGTGTTGAAACATTTTTATTTATTTAATGGCCATTTGTACTTCCTCTCTTGAAAGTACATATTAAGGTCATTTTCTCACTTATGGATTGAATAATTTGTTCTATTGGTCTTTAATGTTTTTAGTTCTTTATATATTCTAGTTATTAATCCCCTATCATATGAGTAGCTGGCACAGATTTTTCTCCTAGTCTGTAGGCTCTCTCTTCATTCTGTCAATTGTTTCTTTTGCTCTGAAGAAGCTTTTTAGTTTGATGCAGTCCAATTAGTCAATTCTTGCTATTATTTCTTGGGCTATTGAAATTCTATTCAGAAAGTCATTGCCCTGTATAGCTATCCTTATCTCAACCAGCAAAACCCTTGTTCCTTCCTATTATTGCTTATACTCTCTCTACAACAAAATTAGAAATAAGGGCAAAATAGTTTCTGCTGGGTATTGAGGGGGTGGGGGGAGAGGGAGGGGGCAGAGTGGGTGGTAAGGGAGGGGGTGGGGGCAGGGGGGAGAAATGACCCAAGCCTTGTATGCACATATGAATAATAAAAGAAAAAAAAAGAAAGTCATTGCCTATGCTTATATCTTACAGTGTTTCCTCCATGTTTTCCTCCAGTAGTTTCAAAGTTTCAGGTCTTATGTTAAGGTCTTGATACATTTTCAGTTTATTTTTGTAGATGATGAAAGGTAAGACTCTAGTTTTATTCTTCTACATATACATATCCAGTTTTCCCAGTACCATTTGTTAAAGTGGCTGTCTTCCTTCAATATATGTAGCCAAGAATCAGTTGGCTACAGTTGTGTGGATTTATTCTGAGTTCTCTGTTCTATTCCATTTACCCATGTGTCTATTTTTGTGTCAATAGCATGTTGATTTTGTTACTATGAGTGTAGTATAACTTGAAATCAGGTAGTGTGATACCTCAAGCATTGCTGTTTTTGCTCACAATTGCTTTGGCTATTCAGGCTCTTTTGTGCTTCCATATGAAACTTAGGATTTGAAAAAAAATTCAGTGAAGAATGCCATTGGAATTTAGATGGGTATTACATTTTTTGCTTTTGTAATATGGTCATTTTCACAATAACAATTCTGCTAATCCATGAATATGGGATGTCTTTTTGCCCTCTAGTATCTTCAATTTCCTTCTTCAGTGTTTTCATTAAAATTGAATGAATAGTTTTATAGTTTATAGTTTTCATTATAGAAATCTTTCACATCTTTGGGTAAGCTTATTCCCAGGTATTTATTTATTTATTTATTTATTTATTTATTTTAGACAGTACTGTGGTTTAACTCAGGACTTTGTGCTTGCTAGACAGGTGCTCTACCTCTTAATCCACACCTCCAGCCATTTTTTTTTGGTGGGACTGGGGTTTGAACTCGGTGCTTCACGCTTGCAAACCAGGCACTCTACCTCTTGAGTCATGCCTCCAGTACATTTTGCTCTGGTTATTCCCTTCTCCTCCATGTCTCCCCATTCACAATACAGACCAGGTATAGGGCCTGGGCTGACCTGTTGTAGCCATATTTTTAAGACTATTGCAAATGGAAATTTTCCTGATTTCTTTTTCAGCAAGTTTGCTATTTGTGTATAGAAAAGCTACTGGCTTTAATATGTTGATTTTTTTTTATCCTGCTACTTTTCTGAAAATGTTTCTTATTTCTGAATGTTCTTTGGTGAAGTCTTTAGGCTCTTGTAGGTATAGAATCATATAATCTGCAGATATTGGTAATTTGACCTCTTCCTTTCATATTTGTATCCCTTTTATTTCTTTCTCTTGCAATATAGTACTTGAAATTTTATCCTAATAGGTTTTTTAAATCATTATCATATAGTCTCTTAGATTACTATTTTGTAATTTTTTTAAATAAATAAGAATTAAAACTTCCATGTCCTTTACATAAGTAAATAATGATTGGTTTATAAATCACAAATAATATGAATTGACTAATTCCTAAATTTGGCTGTGCCTTTTTTTTTAGGATGTTCTTAATGTTTCCAACCCAGGCAATGGAAAAGGCCCCCATTAGTAATCACGTGGAGAAAGCTGAGGATATAGTTGAGACAGACACAGCAAAATGACCAGCCTTTACCATTCTAAATGGTGATGGACTAAATTTTTTTCTCTGAATATCAAGTTTAAATGTATGCATATTCTTAGAATTTGATCCTTGGGTTTTAAGAGTGTGCTGAAATAATAAAGAATGCAGTTAGGAGAAGTTAAAAGACCTTAGACTTTGGCTCCAAAAGCCTGTCTTCCATTCCCAGGATAAAGAAGTGAGAGTGGTAGGGTGATGTTTGGAGTGGTAACTTGGGAAGGAGCCAGCCATGTAGAACTCTACTCAAAGAACTTTCCAGAAGAGGGAAGAGTAAAGTAGGGGAGTGTTAGATGCACTGTTAGAAGATCAATGTCCATTAGGTTGCACTTCCAGTGGAATAACCAGGCTTATATTTGTCTACATTGGAACTTCCTATTAGAAAAATCTGAGCTTTTTTTTTTCTTGTGAAAGTTAACCAACGATTTTATTGTTAAGATACAATAAGTTAAGGTTTTATTTTATTTTTTGTGGGACTGGAGTTTGAACTGAGGGCTTCACACTTGCAAAGCAGGTGCTTCACCACTTGAGTCACACCTCCTGTCCATTTTTCTCTGGTTATTTTTGAAGATGGGAGCCTCACAAACTATTTCCCTGGGCTGCCCTCCAATGCAATCCTCCCAATCTCAGTCTCCCAAGTAACCAGGATTACAGGCGTAAGCCACCAATGTCTAGAATGATTTAGGATTGAGTAATTCTTTGTTGAGGAATACTTCTTTATACTCACTATTTCATTTCTATGCCTCAAACTAGATGCTTAGCTATTGATGTTTCTTATGCTGGCTGCATGTTAGAATCATCCAAGAAGGTTTTGACATTTTACTATTCAGAGTGTGGCCCTTAGATCAGAACTTTTGTCATAAAAATGCAAAACTGTAGGCAGATTCCATATCCACTCAATCAGTATCTACATCTTAAGGAGACCCCAAGACAATTCACCATCATAGTAAAGTTATAGATTTGCTTTACAAAACTGTATTACAGGTCAGGTCCATTCCTATACATTCTGATTCATTTGGTTTGGGAAGAAGACTAGGTATCATTTTTTAAAATGCCCCCAATCACCAGCTGATCAGAATGTACAGCCAAAGCCAAGTTTCATGATCACTGGCTTGGTTGTGCTCACTCACAGGCTCGCCCTGATAACCATAATGCACATGGAGATGGGCTTCACCAGTTATTTGTCTGTTTCAGAACTCTCAGTCATATTTCAGTGTTTTATTGCTTACAATAATTATCTTAATGATTTGTAAATTCTTCTCTAAAATAATCTTTCAGTACCTATTTAACACTGCTCTTATCACAAGTCAAGGGCTGAAGATGAATGCTTAGTTGTCATTGTCTTTCTAAACCAGATAAGACTCTTTCTCCAGTTCTAACCACACCCACTTTCTCATGTTTGGTGGTTATGTTATTTCTGATTGTTGACTTTCATTGTAATTTTGAAAATCATCTTACTATCCCACCTTTGGTTTGATTTTCATAAAATGAGCATATTAAGTGGCTTGAAAAAAATTAATGTGATTGTGTAGCTTAAAGAGACTATTTTTCCTATAACTATATGATTGGGAGAGTTTAAAATCTAATGTTCAACTTAGATGTTTCATTTTAAGCAGCATTTATTAAAATTGATGAGAAGCATGCTCTTTAGAAGTCTTCACGCAAAAAATACCTCTCAGTTTGATGTAAACTCAACTCCAATAACTGAGTTAAATTTGAAATGCAGTTTTCACTTCAGATTTTGGTAGGCCAAGGTTCTACTTCTCTAGTCCTTGATATTTCCTTGTCATAAACCCGCAAGATAATTTTATTAGTGTTTTTATTTTCTGTGCGAGGCTTTTCCATTTTTCTTTAATTCGGCATATAAATTGTACATGTTAGAACTTATTTTATTTGTGGTTCCGTTGAAAGGCAAGGAGAATTTGTTATTATTTGCAGAAATGTTAAGCCTATTTTCTAGAATGGAGTTTCTCAGCTGAGGCAGTGTTGACATTTTGAACTGGATAATTCTTTGAAGAATGACCTATGTGTTGTAAGATGTTAACAACAACTGCAGACTGTACCCACTAGGCACTGGTAATAGGCCCCCCAGTTATGACAATAAAATATGATTGTGACATTGCTGAGTATTGTCTTGAGAGGACAAAACTGCCCCCAGTTGAGAACTACTGATCTAGAGCCGAGATGGAAATAGAAAGGGAATCTATAGATATTTCATGATCTAAATAACATACTCTTAGTGCTTATTGTTGCTGATTTTTATTTTGTGGCTGTTTGAATTGTTGTCAGTGTGAAGAGCATTGATACATTGGATTTCTATTTAAAGATGGTTCCAGATGTTTAAAATAGTTAATGTTTTACAAGCCACACAAGTGCATTCCCTGTTTCCTTTCTGAGTTTAGTTAAGAAAACATTCTCCCTTTTCTCCTTCTGAATTTTAAACCTCTTTAAGTCAAGTGAAACATTGAGCCATTTATCTGCCAAGTTCAAATAAGGAAATGACTTTGGTTGCAATTATTGGAGTGCTTCATGTGCAAGTGGCTGTTTGGGCCTGATAATTTAGACATAGAGAACCTCATGTTTTCACTCTGGATAAGTAAAACTGTGGGTCGCATGCAACTTTGGCTGCACATTGGAATCACTCAGCAGCGTGAGTGACTTTGTGATCAAGCCCCAGACCCTAGAGAGCCCAGCACAGTTATCCAGGGTGGGACACAACTTCCTTGGTAATTCCAAAGTGTAGACAGGTTGACACCCACTAATAAATTTCCATCTGGCTTTGCTGCCTTTATCCTTCATAGATCACCTTCCCACACTTACCTGTGGCCCGCTTTCTGTCTACAGCACATTCGTCAAACTCTTTTGCCTATCCCTTCTTATTATTATCATTATTTTTAACCAAATGATTTTTTCGATATGTTTTTCCTTTGTTTCGACCTTGACTTGCAATCTCATCCATTTAGCCATGACCTTTTGACTGCTGCCTTCATTTTAACTGTTAACCTCATCCCACCTGAAAAAAAAACTTTATTGTTTTTAAATGCGTATTTCTTCCTCTGCCAGCAGATTATTATCCCCAATTCCCATCTATGTTTCTCATTTCCACTTGCTTCGATTTTTTCCTTACTGGTATTTAGAGATTAATTTTCCTTGTGCTCTTTCTTATTTATTTTTTTTTCCATCCTTAGATAATAGGCTCACATTTTGTGAATTCTTAAGTGTATTTCCAGATGCTGGGAGAGTATGTTTTATTTACTTGACCCTGATTTATTTGCTTTCCATCCCCTCCTGCCTGTTATTTTTAACTTTAGACCAGCATACTTGGTTTGTGTGTTATTTAAAATGTATGTTCTTAGGTCCCTGTTTGCCCCACCTGAGCATTAAAATGTGACACCTCATGTCTGTAGGGCTCCCAAGTTCCTATTATGGCCAATGCATCTTGGGCGAGGCAAGCCATCCTAGGCCTCAGGCATCTCGTCACGTCTGGATTCACCCCTCTCCTTCCCACAAAATGGGCTCACCTACCCTCTAACCACCTAGCCAACCTCTCCCTAAACCCTGTGGTCTCTATAGCACCCTTTTACTTCCAAGTAATATCTCCTGGATCTTTACCCTTGCCTTTCTTTAGAGTATTCGTGCTAAATCCTACAGGTAATTTTCAACTCTTTTCTTCAGATAGTTCTTCCAAAAAATTTGTAAATTGCCTCATCGCTAAAACTTATGTCACGCTCTCACCCTTTGTAGTGGTATCTGAGTCACTACAAAAAGATCTCTAGGATTAATTCCAGAGATTTGGCACTGGAGTTTCCCACAACACTATGCATGCGTGGGCCCCTTTTGGTCTTTTCGTTCAGACTTAAGGATGGATTCACTGTGCCTGCCCTGTCCTTTTCCCTCTTCTGATTTTCCAGGAATCCTCTTTGCTTTCTTCTTGTCCCTTCTGAGATCACAACTCCTCACCTTTTTCAGAAATGTCACACCTCCTGTGTTTTATAGATCCTGAATGTTTTTCTGTTTACCTGTATAATATTAACATTGACTATCACTTTGTGAACTGGAATACACGATATATCAAATTATACTTTTTAAAAATTGTAGAATGTGGTTTATTGTGATAGCTTCACATATGTATATAATGTAGTTTGATCATATTAGCCCCCCTCAATTACTTTCTTTTCCCCTTTTTATATTTTTAATCTGTTTCATTGTTCTTATTTCATGTATGTATATTATGTACTTCAACACCTTTTCTTAAGCTCAACTTACGAGTCTCTTTTTCATCATAAATCTTATCATTTTTGTATTAATGTAAAAATAAAAACCAAAACACCTTTCTCTTGAGCCTTTATACATTAGTCAGTCATACATTCAAGTTTAACATTGAGCACTTCAGCATTCATTACAAAGTCTAAACTTCCAGATTTAATTCATCAGATTTTCTCAAATATTTAAGCAGTGAATACAAGTGTAAATCATCAAATTTCAAGTATTTTAATTAAAATCATACATTTAATATGTCAGATTCTCCCAAACAATTCAAAGACTTGAAAGAACAAATAAAACTTGCATATTCTAATATTTGACCCTGAAACTATAATTATGTATAACTCAATGTGTTACTCTCAAAGTTTGATCAATTTCATTAGCTCCATATATCTTATTAGCATTAGAACTAGTGTATTAGTGTTGTAGTAGTAGCATTAGTATGTACACTAGAACTACAGTAGTAGTAGTACAAGAACCAGCATCAGCACCAGTATCAGTACTAGCCTTAGAGTTAGTAGTAGTATTGTAGTTATTATAGCTCTCAGAGTTGTGAAATTACTGACTCAAGTAGGGAAAACAGAGACTAGGTTACAGTTATTAGTTGAGAATGTGTCTCAAAGTTGAATATACACATATATATGTATACATATATACATACATACGTGGATATTAGAAGAGAGAACATGATTGTAATAGTAGATCTATCTGAGGGGACTAGGAAGAAGTAGAAAAGGAAAAGACAATGATAGAGTGAATAATATCAAACTACATTGCATCTGTGTGTGAAGATGGTATAACAAAATGCACTGAAAGCTGTTGAATAATGGGGGAGCAGAGTGATAAAGAGTAAGTAGTAGGGGGAGTTAATCTGATTAAAGTACAATGTATACATGTGTGAAATACCATGCTAAAATCCCACTTAATAATCAATACACACTTAAACAATGAACAGGAAGGTAAAACAGGGCCTGTCTTGGAGTTGGTGCCAGTGGAATGGGAGAGAGCAAATAGAGAGGGTGAAGGAAGGTGAATATGGTGTATGATGTACTTTGTATACATGTATAAAAATAGAGCAATGTAACGTATTGAAATTGTTCTAGGAAGGGGATGAGGGAAAATGATGGTGGGGGTAAATTAATAAAGATACATTGTAAGCCCATATGTAAATGTCACAATGAAACACCTCTGTACAACTAATATATGCTAATAAAAATGTTTAAAAAAAAAACCTTCAGGGTTTCTCATCAGAGCTGTTAGACCAAGACACCAAGAACTACAGTTGTCCAACACAATTCTTGGCTATAATCATTTAGTGGTAGTAAGCTTTGACCTTTCTAAGCCTTGACCTTTTCACGCAGTCTGGTAAATCATGGTTGCCTATGTGCAATCCTTTTACAGTGTTATCTTAATGTAATTTTCATTGACAATTTCTGTGACAACATTTTATTGTCTGATTAGAAAGGATGACCAATCATCCTTGTATTCCCAGGACTAAAGAGTTTATGGGGGACCTGGGAATTTCAAGAAAGTCCCCAGCAAGTTAATCATCCTATATTCTAGACCAGTGGTTCTCATCTCTTATCAGAATGGTCTGGGGAGCCTTCTAAACATGCCAGGGCCCATACCCCATCTCCAGATATTCTGATTTTATTTATTTAAATGATACATAAGACATAGAAAATGCATATTAACAAGGTACCATGTAATGTTTTGATACATGCATATCTGGCATAATGTTTAAATCATGATAAATACACCTTACTAAATATTTATAATTTCTTTATAGTGAAAGCTTCCCAAGTCCTTTCTTCAAATTTTTGAAATGTACCATACATTAACTACAGTCACTCTACTGTGTAACAGCACACCAGGACTTCTTGCTTCTATCTAAATGTAATTTAGTACCCATTGATCCACTTTTCCCATCCCCCCAACTCTCCCCAGCCTCAGGTAATTACCATTCTACTCTCAATTTGTATGAGATCAGGTTTTTCAGGTTGCACATAATATCCTTCAATTCCATCCATGTTGCTACAAATGACAGGAGTTCATTCTTTTTATGGCTGAATAGTAGTCTATTGTATATTCTGATTTAACTGGTCTGGGGAACTGCCCAGGTATTGATATTTAAAAATTCTTCTCAAGTGATTTTCATGTGTAACCATGGTGGAGAACCACTGTTCTGCATCTTCAACCCAGTTTGAAACATCTTGTGAAACAATTTACTGCCACCTTGACCTACTAGAACTCAACTGAACTTGAATTTGACAAGCATGTCAAACTGGGTTCATCAGTGTGCATTTCCAGTAACTAGTCCTAGGGAAAGTCATGTACACTTTTCTTGAGCATATCGTGCTCTTTGAAGTTTCTGGGTATCATTTTGTTCTCATGGCTCTTCACAGAATTATTGTTTTCTTTTCGATGCTTAAATTATCACACCTTTTGTCAGTGACAATTGCTTTAAGCTGGCCAATTTATCCAATAAGCAGGCTTAAAAGCACTGGGGCTTGTTTCAGACCCATCCTGATTTTTCCTGCCACAAGATATGGGGTCCACTACTCTCCAAGGATTCCTGGTTCTCTTTAGTGGAGGAAGTTTTATTTACAGACAAAAATCTTGGCTATGTGTGGGCCCATCAGATTGTTTTACATGAGTACTAGTAGTAGGTAAAGCTTGGATCCATTATCTTGCTTGAAATTGCAATCTTTAATTCTTTCATACGATTTTCTATGCGCCACATTGTCCATCCTATAGATATTGTTAGTCTTTTTGTTTACCTTTTAAAAAAAACAGATATTGAGAAGCCTCCATATTGTTTTCCAAAGTGGTTGTACTAGTTTACATTCCCACCAGCAGTGTACTAGGGTTCTTCTCCCCACCCCCACGCCCACCGCATCCTCACCAACATTTGGTGGTGGTGGTGTTTTTGATGATAACTATTCTAACAGGAGTGAGGTGGAATCTTAGTATGGTTTTGATTTGCATTTCCTTTATGACCAGGGATGGTGAGCATTTTTTCATGGTTGTTTTTGGCTATTTGGACTTCTTCCTAACCAGGCTCAGAAGGCCAAAAATCACATGTTCTCCCTCATATGCTGATTATACACATAAAACAAATACATGAGTCACACACTAAGGGGATAACGTGCACAGGAGGAATAGGGAAAGGAAAGGAAACCTAAAACTTGAATGCGGTTGATGTGCTCACTGTAGAGGAGCCAATATAGTAATCTTAAACTGGCAGAAGCCACTATGGGAAGGGGGCCAGGAAGTAGCAAAGAGGTCTGGCAGAGATGAACCAATATTCAAGAGGAAGCACCTTCTTCTCTTTTCTAGGCCCCAAATCTATTGGCTTTTATAGTTTGATTATTTCACTGTTCTCCAGGCCTCATAAGTTCTGAAGTATCATCACTCCTTAGCCTATTTCTTCATAAGCCATAACTTAGCTTTATACAGAAAGTAAATAGAGTTTCCTCTGAAATGAGAGGAAGTAGCTATTTTGTTGTTGGCATTTAAAAAGAGGTGGCAACATATGAACAGAACCTCCCTCTCAGTCACCCTATGGATTGATAATTTGTGGTTAGGGCTACAGATTTAAGGTATGGGCCAGAAATTTAAATCTGAACAACACAGTCATGAATGGCAGGTGTGGCTCAAGTTGTAGGGTGCCTGCTGCAAGAGTGAAGCCCTGAGTTCAAACCCCACTCCCACCAAAAAAAATGGCTAAGAAAAATGGCAGGGATAATAGGCCAAGGCTCAAAAATCAAACCTATGTATGTATTATTTTTAGTGAGTTTTGTGCTCATCCTCAGTTGTTTTGTGGAGAAGGTGATTGGAAGGAGGTGACATATCTAACCAGGTGACTTTTGCAATCTTTTTTATTTGATCTTAGATCTAAGTCTTAATTGTAGAATTTATTTTGAGAAGGACACTAGGCAAACCCTTAAAATCCAAATGATTGCTCTCATTTGGGATCCTGACTTTAATTAAGTCAGTGTATAGATCAGGAATAAAATCCCCTTGAGCATTTCCAGATTTTTCTCCAAAGGAATTTTGAAGCATGTTGTTTCTTTATGAAACTCCCAGTCCTGGTTCTTCAGGAACTCCTTCATTTGCAAAAAGGCTCTTTAAAATACATGCTTTATTGATTTTGGAATGTTCTGGCAAATGTCAATCTGCTTGATGTTATTTATGTAGAGGAGACTTTGTCTCAAGCCTCAGAGCAATTTTAGCCAAGATAAAATAGAATAGATAATAAATAATGCAGAGTTTACATATCCAGACACAAAAATATTATTGTTGTTAACAGTGTAAGTAGAGATGCTACACCCACCTCTTTATTTAGGTACATTTCTTGCAGATAAGTCCAAGTGCAACTTGATATCAATATAAGTTGCTATGACCTCATTATACTTTATTTTCACTACAAGTTCATTTTCTTTTTTGTTATTGGTCTCATTTGTACTTTGCTTATTTGGATGAAATGTCACAATCTTTTAGTGACTTAGGAAAGCATTTAATAAATACACACACCATATTTCAAATTCATAAATGCATATGATATTTATTCTCAGTTTGTCCTAGGAAGCTACATCCTCTGTTCTGAGACAACAAAGTTGTAGTTTATTGGTTTTACCTAACACATGGGCTCATTGTACAAAGTTGCAACTACAGGAAACACTGTAAATTGTGAGTTATAATATTAAAAACACCCAAATGTATGATGTAATCTGTATAATATGTATATTCTTGCCTTATTTTATCCTGACATTAATGGAAAGGGGCCAAAACTCATTAGATGATGAGCCAGCCTCCACAAATAAAGCTCTATGGAATTTTATCAGACTGTAAAAGCATTCTCTCTATAATAATAATTGATTTAGTATTTCTTTAACAATAACCTTTATATCTATCTTTTCCATATTTATCTTTGCCTGTGGGGGTTTAAAATTTTTCTGAGGATGATCAATATGTCTAAACTTTCTGGAACTTTAAATTTTAATAAGTAAATGAGGAAAAGCCCCATAGTTTCATCCTAGGGTTAAGATTAGATTTTAATTAGCTACTAATGCAAATTTCTTAGCCCACAATCTATTTTACAGTGGTAGACTTTGATTAAGCTGAAATTTCCGTCTTTATTAGCAGTTCATCATCATTGCCAACATCACTATCCTAACCAACTGCACCATTACCATCGTCATCACAATTTTCATTGTCATTGTTATGATTTAGTACTTGGTTTGAGAAAGCTGAAGGACACAACATGGGCATTTCTCTCTATTCTTTCAAATCACCTTTTTTTCTATACTCTTCCTCATAATAAACCTGGTCACTGGCCATATGCTTTTACTTGTCTGTAAATTTCAGATCTTTTCTTACAAAACATTAATTTTACTTGTCATATTTCTAAAGCTTCATCTTAAAAAGTGAAGAAAGAACACCAAGGCAAGGTTAACCTTGTCATCTCTTGTCTTCCAAGATCAAAAATAGCCATTGCTGCAGTGTTTGGAATAAAAAAAGCTTAAAAGAACCTTGTATACAAAAGTGACTCGCACAGCCTTTACTCCTGAATTCATGCCAGCAGATATTTTTAATCCTGTTAGGAAGTAACTAAAAGCTTTATTCAACTCTGGCTGGCAGGCCTCTGTAATGCGCATCTGACAAATGCTTGTGATGGTGTGAGAAAGTTCTGTGCTCCCCCTCGTGGCAAGAGGAAAAACTAACAGTAGTGCTTCTTGTAGGCAGGTATTGATAAGATGGGGGACAAATGCTGCCTTAACCTTTAGCCAATTTCTTGCAAAATTTCTCAGCTTCTTTGGATTCTTTTGCTCTTTCGATAACTGATTCTTATCTTCTATTGTGGTTGGGATGAAAGAGATTTGACAAAGTTGCACAGCATGTAGCTTTAGAGAACTTGAGAAACACATCTATGTCTTGAAAATCAAGATTGTTTCAGGATCATAATATGTTCAGCATGTTAGTCATGGAGCTAGGTTTAAAGCTTTATGGCCATAAAAATAGATATTGAGTTTACTTTTATTGTTATTGCTTCTGAACTGAGTAAAGACTAGAATTCTAAATGAACTGCGCACAATCTAATTTCTCCAACCCAGCAGATGGAAACTTCTCTATGGTAAACAGAGTTTGGAGGATGTTGGCTCATATAGACCATCTTTTTGACATGATCCTCACAAAAGTGATGATTTTGGGCCAGGCTCAGTGCCATATACATTCTCATTTAATCTATGCTTCCAATAACTCTGTGAGGGAGTCACAGTCACACCCTTGCTTTAACCATGTATACCCTGCTACTTGAAATAACATGGGTAGTAAAATGGTTTAGGTAAATTCCAGTTTAGGTCTCTTTTATTCAGATCCTATATTTAAGCCAGAGAGTCAGTGGCTCTCAGAAGGGGTCACTTGGTTCCCAAAGGACATTTGGCAATGTCTTGAGACATTTTTAGTGGTCATCCCCGGGGAGAAGCTTCTGGAATCTAGTGTGTGGAGAACAGAAATGCTGCTGAACCTCCTGTAATGCACAACACAGCTCCCATAATGAAGACTTACCTGACACCAAATGTCAATAATTCCAAGAAACCCTGCTCCAAACTAGTGCTACTCCAAAGGTGGTCCATGGAGCGGCATCTCTATCACTTGGGAGCCATGTTAGATATGTTGAATCACAAGCCCCAATGCAGTCCTAGTGAACTTGAAATTCTGAGGTTGTGACCCAGGAGTATGTGTTTCACAACTTCCCCAGGTCCTTCATACACATTCAAATGACAGAATCCCTGCTCTAAAATGCCAGGCAGTTCTGTGTCTCGTTGTGCTGGACACATTGATGTTTTCCTCCTCATTTTCAAATTGTTGAATACAAGTTTCTCTTCAGGCAACCAAAAGGGGAAAGTCTGGCATATACTAGGAACAAGTGTGACTCATGGGGAAATCTGTGCAGTTACAAATCCAGGAACCACACCCAGCTGAAAATTTAGGAAAGTTCTACTTCTCTTGTTTTCTCTACCTAAGTAGAGAAGTCTTGGAGACCCAGTCCAGGCTCAAAAAATGTTGACATATACACAGGTTTGGTGTAGAGTTTGATATTTAAAGACAAAGTTAAAATTGAATTTACTGCAACACCCTTTGAAAAGGATAGAACCATGGAATGGGAAATTGCAAATTACATTGAGTTTCTGATTTACCTACAGCTCCCAAATAAATCATCTTCTCTATTTTTGCAGTTTTTTAAAAAGTTACAGATGTGTTCTGGGGAACCACTAGAATAATTGTTTGTATCTGGGTCTCTCTTCAAAAATTTGTCACCACTTGCTATTTTATGTGATTTTTGTGGGGCACATATTATAGGAAAGGATGCATTATAAAGGATAAAAAATGTCAAATAAAATATTTGTATTTAAGTGGATTGTACAGTATACCACACCATTCTCTGATATGTTTCTTAAAAAAAAAGAGCAACACTGTTGGAATATTTAAAAACATATTTTGAAAATTTGAAAAAGAATGATATCCCTCACTTAAAGTCATTATATATTGCTTCACTCCTTTGACTTCTAAAGGCTAAACTTTTTGTAAAACATAGAGGCTTTCTAACATTTAATTTTCTTTGTCAGCTATATAATGGCTAGGAAAAGGGTATTGTTCTTGTGTATTATATATAAGATTGGCTGCATTAAAATCATACAGGATGATAGACAAATTGATTGCCTGATGATCTTCTAGGATCCAGATTAACTGGGATGCTTGGAAACCATATTTTTAAAAACAGCCAAGCTTAGGAACTCACATCAATAATTGATTAATGAGAGGGAATCGACCAAATGTATCTTAATTATGGTTTCATTACTTTGATGGCAGAATGCTTACTTTAAATATTTCACTCTCTGAAATGTTCAGAAGTATAAGTCAGTGAATCTTCAGGCTAACATGTATGCAGAAATTCAACAAAATTGTAAACAATTCATTCACTAGTCTACTTGTATCACTTCTATGCATGGTGTTATGACTCTGATAGGTGAAAAAAAGTGTGACAAACCACATTGTAGACTGAGAATTTGGGGATAAGGAGCATCGCTGGTGAATTTAACCTAGAGAGAGCCTCCACTAAGCACTTCTAAGAAAAGCTGGGAAATAGATACATAAGTTTTCCTGATATTTGAACTTTTACTCTTTAAGGCTGACTTCCGTTTTTCAAAATAATTAGCATAAAATATAGAGAAATTCACACAAAGTGTCAAATTAAGAAAGATGAGTTGCATATCTGTCTCAAGGCTGAGTTTAGCCAACTAAGTCACATATTTCTGGACTTTGAGAAGCCCACATTCTGGGGATGAATTTAGTGGAGTAGAATTTGCTCTGGGTTAATGCCAGGAGCCACTACACTATAGGCTTCCCTAGCTTTCTGAACCCAAATTGTGCCTCTTTTCTCCATGCATCTGCATCTCCACTACGGAAGTTGCTTAGCAAATTTTGCTATGATAGGTAAAGCTCCACAGAACCTGGTTGTTTCTAAGAATTTTCCTAGTCCCAGTCATTCTAGAGTCTTCTTTTTCCTTGTCCATCATAGTCCTTTAGCCCACCTCACAGACTCCTACTGCTTGGTTCTAACTAAAGGCAGAATTTAAGTCTGCCACAAGAAACCAGATAACCAAGCTCATTAAGTAACCTTAGTTATAAACACAACATGAAGCCCATCTACTGTAGCCAAAGAGGGTCTCAGAACTTCCCTATCTTGAGATGAAAGTTCATGAGAAAGCTTTAGGATTACTTTGGGATTTAAGATTATGTTCTAGATCGTTCAAATCACTAAACAACAGACAAATGAATAAAAGGAGGCATTTCTGTCATAATTTTTAAGGGCCTGAAAATATAAATACTGCTATTTGTTGCTAAAGGATTTTATTTGTTAAATCTGATGGCACATTTTTATTTCTGGTGTGAGTTCATAGAATCCCATGCTCTCAAAAACATAATTTATTTTAAGATTCCTCCTTGTCATGTAGACTTCAGCTTCTGGAATACTTTCTGTTTTCCAATGCCAAATGCAACAGTGACCAAGAGACAATGCTCCTGAACCCAAGTGACAGAGTTAAGGATAAACACAGAAGAGTCTTGAGAGGTATTGTCTGCTTAGGTCATTTTTCCAGTGTGAAAGCAAAACATCAAACAGGGTAATGAAATAAGACTTCTGTGTGACGTTTTCAGTATCTCATACATTCAAGATTATGCACCACGTAAAATGGAATCTATTATAAGTACTGAGACAGGGGCCATTGTTTTCAGCTCATTTGTATGCACATGGGACATATTTTAAGACAGATAACCCATCGAAACCCAAATTTGTTATAAAGATAAATGGACATTTTCTTATTTTTCTAAAAAGAATCACTGATTTTATTTTTTAAAGACATATTTTCTCCTTAGTCCTCAAGTAATTCCCTGAAGATCAGCAACTCATTTGTGTAGTTTAAAAGGCAGGAGAAAGCAATGCTAAACCCTTAGCAATGATTATTGATGTATAGTAAAGGTACAGTATTTCTGAGTATTATAATTTAAAGCAGTGAAGTTTAAGAACCAGAATCAATAATTTCTTATTATGAAGGAATCAAACTCATACATCCTAGCTATGGTTTCATTATTTCAGTGGCAGAATATTTACTGTAAATATTTCATTCTGCTAAAGTAATTAGAATTATAGGTCAATGAATTCATAAACCAGTGACTAATTTAGATTACTAGTAATGTTTACTTTGCTGAGTAGCAAGGTTTTACTTTGAGTGAGGGCTGTAGAATTTATAGACTCTACTTATATAATATTCACATGAACAATTCCTACTCTATGAGATGGGAAGGGCAGGTGTTTTTAGCATCAATTTATAATTTTACAATTAAGGATTTATAGAGATTACACCATCTAATAAGGGCAGAGCCAACATAAGAAAGGATGCCTTTGATTCATTTTTACCTTCACTTTCTGGACACTTAAAAACAAAAGGCATGTTTCAACATACTTTCAATTCTCTGGCCAGTGGTTACTGTTGTAACCATTTCTGTTATTTATAATATGTTTCCCTTCTTTTCACTCTTAAATGAAGACAGTCTCAACATGGTTTTAGTGCTGGGGGAATGAAGTGTCATGCCTCACATGTTGAAGTTGAAGGCAACAAGGAATGGTAGATGACGTGGATTTGGGGTTCTCCAGGCAAAAAAATAAGTGAGTGCACCACATGGAGGCAGAAAGAAAGGAACATGGTGATAATAAGAGCTATGACATAACTGATTTTCTGTGCCAGACACTGGGTTACAATCCCTCAGGCACATTATCTTATTTCCTAGTCCTATAGTTTTGGAGTTGGGTATACTTAGCTTCATTTTCTCAACAAGGAAACTGTAGATCAAAGAGGTGCTTTGCCAAGACCGGTAGCTAATTAGTAATAAAATTGATGAAGTTTTAAATTCAGATCCATTTGTGCCCAGAGCCTCTGCTATTATCCACTGGCCTCACAAGTTTTTTGTTGAAGCTCATAGCGGACGTTGTGGATGTTGCCCCAATATTCCCTCCATCTCAACTTCAGTGCTCACCTGAACAGTAGCCCCAGTACCTGCATTTCTGTGCCTGATGGCTTTCTCTCACTGCTAGAGCCTGCTTTGCCTCCTTGTAACCTGCATAAGCAGTCTTCAACAAAGGACTGGGAATTGTGTGTACAGATCCTGGTGGTTTCACCTCCCTTGCTGTGCAAATCTGAGTGACTAAACAGTACATCCTTTGAAGGATATAGGATCAGTATCTGCTGTGTTTTCTCTTGATTTCTTTTCACCTGCGTTCACTTCTTGGTTCATAGTTGTCATTAATGCTCCAATGTCCATATTTAACAGTTGAAGGGGCAGAGCCGCTACTGCCAGATGCTTTGTATACACAGGAGAACAGGATGATCCAAGTGGTTCAATTCTTCTGAACGCAATTCTTTCATACTTCCTAAAATTGACTTATGGCCCACTCCTATTATTGGTGTTGTTTGGCTGCATCATTGGAAACTGTCCATCTCCCTTGTGGAAAACTACTGCATCTCTTATATTTCAGGTCATAATTTTCTCTATTGTGGATTGGTCTTCAAACATATCCTGCATTCTATCTTTCTAGAATTCCTGGCCCTCTGATAGCACCCTTCTTGAAAATGCCTTTTCTGTCATTTCAATTAACTAATAAAAGAAGGGAGGTAGGTGATATATCCTGTCTGCCATCTTGATTTGGAAAGTTTTGTTTTCATTCCTGACTCATCTTAATCATTTGATTTAGCAATAATCATAATAAATTTCAGCAGCAACATTAGCATTCCACTAACCCTTTAACTGTTTCATCATTTAAAAAATGTCATCATCTTTGTTCATACTTTTTTTCTTATTATGTCATATATTTCACTTTGGAAAAGGGGAGGCATCTGGTGAGGAGAAATACTGTGGTGCCTTTCTGTTTTATTATAGTTTAAGGTATCAAATTTGCACATTAGGTGACCTTTTCTAAAGCTTAGCAGAAAAGTGAGTTTGTATGGTTGCCTCAACTCAACAGTATCATAATATAGTTTTCACTGGATAAATAGAAAGGATTTGTGATTTCAGAACTTCTAAGTAAAATCAGTTGTCTTCATCTTATAATATGATTTCCGGCTTTGACAAAAGAAAATTCACATTTCAGCCATATATTTCTAACTGCAGATCAGTGGAGAAAATGGCACTTTATCATGAAACAGACTTTTCTTGTCTATAAATTCTTTTCCTATTCAGTTAGTTCAGTGCTAGATAAATGTATGTAGACTAAATTATTTTTAGATCTTATTTTATTGAAATGAGGACATGATTGATCATTAAAGAATGAAGCACACAGTTTTTATGCAAATATTAACTGTAGGAATATAAAAGAAATGCATTCTTATGCAATCATCTCATTAGATAAATAGGTGTAGAAAACAACTTTTTGTTTGTTTGGTGTGTCTTGAGGGCAGGGAAATGACACAAATGCTGGGAAAATAGAAACAAAGTTCAGAGTGGCTTTTTACTAGGGAAAAATGTCACTTTGAATATGGCACCAATCTTGAAACCCCAACACAATAAAAGATTGTTTTCTATGGGACCTGTGTAAGCGTTCAAATTTTGTAGGTGAATTCTCAACCAATGGCAGAGACTAAAAAAGGAAACCAAAGAAGGCTGAGTTCTACCAATATTATCTCTAAACAACAAATTACTTAGTAGTAAGAGATTTTTTTGAATATTCATTATTGGGTTGCATCTCTCCTTTGTACCTTTTTTTCTCTGTCCCTGACAGACTCCAAATGGAAAAAATTCTTACTTTTAAAAATTCATTGAATTAGAGTGATACCACCTGGATAATCTAGGCTAGTCTCTCCTTAAGATTCATATGCTCAATCATATTCTTCAAAGTTTTTTCACCACGTTAGCAACACATTCACAAGTTCCAAGGATTAGTGTGTGGACATCTTTGGGGGCCATTATTCTACCCTCTGTACTATACTTGTCAATACATGAGTTTCAAGTATTGCTTGCCCCACTGTACCCCACTGTATTGGTGGGGGTATGTACATGATCATACCTTTATTTTCTCTCTTCTGTATTTATATCTTTTTTTGATTTTCTTTTTTCATGTATTAGAACAGCTTATCTGTTTTTGCTTTCTCTTTTTCCTTTGCTACATATTTATTTTCCTTAATTGTTAACAATCTTTTTTCCTCAGCAATTTCTTTGTATTTCATAGTTATTTGGCAATTTCAGGCTGTTCTGAACTTCTTTTATCTTCCTGTTCTTTTCTTTCTAACTTAATTTGCTTATCACTTTTCTTTGAGCCCACTTGTGCTCTATTTTTACCCAGCACTGACCCAATCTCATTCTTGGTCTTTCAGCTTCCCCTTTTAGCCCTTGCTCTCATTCTTATCTCCTCATACACACATTGTTTAACTTTTGGGGGCTCCTTCAGTCTTGACTGTGCTGTTAATATTTTGGCAAACAGAGGAACTGGGGAAGCAGACATAGCAGAAAGAAGTCAGTGGTGTTGAGATCACAGCCCACTCTTGGGCAGGTCCACCTAAGAATGCCCCATGTTCTGCAGCTAAGGTTCAGTAGGCTGGAGCTCCTGCTAAAACCCTTTATGGAAATCTTACAAGACAAAAAGTACATGATTATTGAGCATGCCTACGCAAATACCTATGTTTGTGTGCTCAGTAACAAGGATCAGAATAGAATTTGGAGTGGTCTAGTTATCTGGCATGGATAAATTCTTTGTGGTGTAAATTTTCCAACATACAACAACAATGATACCAATAGCAAATAAGCCTTCAAAATATAAACATCTTACAGCATTGCTTTCTCAGTTTATGGTGTTTATTTGGCATAATCCTAATAATGGGAGGATTTATCCCAATTTTCATTTGTGAATATTGTTGCAAATTTTCTATTTATGGACATTGCATGGGATAATGAGGTGATTTTTTTATGTGTAAGACTCAGGCTCTTAGTCTTTTTTAGGCCACAGACCTAATCTGTTCAGAATATGATCTAGATTATGCATTTTCTCTTCAAACAAATACATATTTATAACATTTTGCACCTGTCTTTGGAGGCTTTTTTAAAAGAATAAATTCATCCTATCAGTATTTACTGAGCATATACAAAGTCAACAAAACAGAGATACTATTCTGGGCATTATGGATGCCTCAGTAAATAAAATAGTTAAATATTTCCTTTTAAAGAGATTATTCTGCAGAATAGGGAGTCTGACAAACCAATAAATATGTAATATGTCAGATGGTAGCAAATGAAATAAGGGCCTAGAATGATAGAGAGGAGTTGGTAGGATGGTTAGGGAAGCATTCTCAGAAAGTGACATTTAGCTAGAGATGTAACTTAAGGGGGGAACTGATATTTAAAGCATGAGTCAACCATTATTAACAGCTTGCTATCACTTAGGATCCGGTGTGGGAAGTCAATTTAGAGAGTCAGACAAAGACCTTTTGTCTGTTAATGTGAAGAACAGGTTTTAGTTTAAGTTCTTATACATAGCCATGAGTAACTAGAAATTAGCACATTCCAGGAAAGTTAGACTCTTTCAGATTTATTTGGTCTTCCAAATTGACTAAGCAAACATATGGCTATTCATAGAAATTCCAAAGGTGGTATTAGATTGTCCACTTCTGGGGAATTAAGAGAAGAAATGATTGCAGATCTATCTTGAAAAAGAAATTGTAAAAAAAAAAAAAGAAATTGTAAAAAGAGGACATCTTAAATTTTTATAACATCTAACTAACTATACAGCATTATTCAATAGAAAATTTTGTGATGCTGGAAATCTTTGATATCTGCCTGTCCTGATTAATGTGCATTAGAGGTTTTCCTTATATAGTCATTTGAGATGCTCTAAGGGGTGCAAAAGATAACTTTCCATCCTAGAGCCTACCTGTGTAGGATTGAATACTTAAGGCCTCATTAAGACTCAAATTGTAGGGATAAGATGTAGCTTAGTGGTAGAGCACTTACCTAGCATGTGCAAGACCCTGGTTGGGTTCATCCCCAGAGCCACAAAATTCCAAATTGTGGCTCCCAAATAGCTGGGCAAGTAAGTTACTGTCATTCTGCATATTATTTTCAATTTTAAAGACCCTCTATCTCATGAGCGCTCCATACTTACAACCTCTGAAAGAGTGGCTGGATTTCCATGTTTTTGACAGGAGGAAAGGCCTCTCCTGAATCATTTGCCTCAGCTGACCCCTAAATATAGAGATGTAACCTCTGGCTCATGTTTGTACCTTTAGACAATTTCCATGGGTTATTTGTCTTGATTCTATAACCAAAAGGCTGATAGCTGCTTCATCTCAATGACACGAAATTGTTTCCACATTGGAATATTAATCAGGTTGGGTAGGTGCTCATATTTCTGTGGTACACCAATATATTTAATCCAATTTTGTTAAATTTTGAAAATAGAAGGAAGAGAAGTTTGGTTGTAAACACCATGTTTTATTTTTTAGCACCCAGAGTCCCACTCCAGAGGAATTAAGTCACAAATCAAATTGATCTCACTAATGCCCCCATGTCTAAGTTACCAAGGTTTGCATATTTTTTCAATCCAGTGAGGCCAAAGTGAGAAAACCTGGTTGAGCTTCACTTGTGTTTTGCTTAACTTTCATCCCCAAAGTGTGACCTTCAGAATTGTCACTTTTTTGTATTAAATAATTTTCAAAGGGAAGACACAATTCCTTTATGCTATTTATATAGTTGGAGTGTAGACTTTCAATTTAAGCCCATGTCCTTCAAAAATCTGAGTAAATAGTGCTATCATTTCTCTCTCTCTCTTTTTCTCTCTCTCCAATGTCTTTATTATGAACTTGAAAGGTCTGGTAATGGTTCAGTTTTGTTTTGTTTTTATCCAGAGTAGAGAAAACAAGATGTCCTGTTTTACGTTTTCTTTTTATTTCATTTATCATGCAAGAATTCATTGAACTGTTATCTTACCTACTAACATCTGTGTATCCTGGGATGGAAGATTGGCAACCACAAGCTTGTTCAAATGATGAGTAGAGGTTTAGTATCTGAATTTTTAAAAATATATAGAAGTGAACAAAATAGAAAGCATTCATACTAAAGATTTCAGAATTAATAGAAAATTTAGTTTCATGCTTAGGCATTTGTATGAATAACTTTTATTTCAGTGTTTACATACTCAAGTATTCCTTGAGTAAAATTTTTGTGCCTGAGAAAGGAACAAAATATTAATTCTCTTGGATTTTGAATTTTCAAAATATTTTTAACCTTACAGCATGATAGGAATTGTAAACCACTGTCCCAATTAGATTACTAATTTTTGATTAACAATTATTTTAAATGCACATGAAATGAAGAATATGGGATTATTATCCTAAAGAGAACATGGAACTTTCTTAAAAATGCAATCATTCTCTATCAATATCCACTTGGTATATAAATACACATAATCAAAAAAGTATTTGTAGTGAGAAGATGTCTAATTTTACATATTGGTATCATGTGAGGAAAATAGATAAACATAGATATTCAGTATTCACCTACTGGAGCAAATATAGTTTTATTAAATTTTCCATCTGATTATGACATATCTAGTAACCTTAACAATAAAACTGTAGCAGACTCTTAAAGGCCTTCAAAAGGAGAGAGAAGGCTCTTTATTTGGAAAGTAGTTTGGATGTAAATTGCACAGCTATTCATTACAGATGGTTTCTTTCCCTTTTTGTTTGATTAAATGTACATATTCACATCTCAAAGTCACCAAGAGTAAGACACAAGGATGACCCTCTTCTAAATTTAAATATAACTTTTCCTTGTAGATTGTGATTTCCTTATAGGTACTGTGATTCAGGTTCAAAAATATATAATGAGGTATATGAAATTAAATTATGATGATAATTTATTTTTATAGAGACATTTCCTATGGTATTTCTAGTGGTCTTTTAGATCAACTTACTTATTCTTAATTATTATGTCACCACTTAGGATATGAACATAAGCTCAGATGCTACTATTTACTTTATGAAATACTTTTAGAAATCAGAAGTATTGAACATCTACCTTTACCTATGATCTGTCTTTTCCCACTTAAACTCCAATATGTAAAACTAGACACTACCTTTCTCACAAAAAATGTTTAATTAGCTTGTTAGTGATTAACCATGTGTCAAAGAGATATTTTTATAGAAACTTTTAGTACAGACATCTTCATGCTGGCTTCACATAAGAGATGAACATATAGCGTATTGTTATTTCAGCCTCAACATTCAGATTTACAATGACTAAATAGTCAGAGAATAATTTTTCAGTAAGAAAATTATCTACATTTCTGATCTCACTTTTCCTCTTCTATTGTTTGAATGTACCCAGAAGGACAAATGAGTCCTATATTAGGACTGTCATCAGAGGAAAGAGAAATGTTTACAACTGGAAAGGACCTTAACAATTAGGAAGAGGATAACAATCTTTTTTTATTTTCTTACACTCCTTCAAATTTTGATAAAAGAATGCAGTTGTGTAACCACCACAATCAATATATGGAATTGTTCAGTAGCCCGTAAAGTTCTCCCATGTTTCTTCTCCCAGCCCAGCTCCTGACATGCACTGAGCTGCATCCCAGCTTAGAGAATGCTCAATTTTCTTGAGCAATGACTTTGTTTCTGACCACTGAGACATGTAATTCTCTTCCAGTTTCCCCTTGTGCCTGCTGCTCTGCCCATACCACACCTCTTGCTTAGCCTTGATTTCAACCCAAGAAACCAGAGTGAAAAACTAAAACCACATAGGTCAAAGAAAAGTGTCACAACAGAGAGGGTCTCTTGTAGTGTTTGTCCCAAGAAGGACTTGAAGGTGATGCAAGGGACTCCCTAACCTGCTGCTGAAGGCTGGTGGGAGTGAAGGCTACTAATCACTGGGAAAGTCAGGCAGTCTGGGCAGCACACACCTCACTGGAGGGCACTGGGCATCTCAGCCTGGAATGTAAACAAGGAGACTCCTTTCCACAGAAAGACCCAGGTTTGTGGGATTCAGGGAAGACCAATATAGCAAGTGGCTAAAGCTGAAAGCCTTTTTGGCCCAAGGAGCTGCCTCCTCTTTATGCTTATGGTGTTTTCTTTATTTGTTCAAATATCTTCAATATATTTTAATTTCATTTTTAGATTGTTGTAGTATTATTACTTTTTTGGAGATAAGTTTTCTCATTTAAGGTTATACGTTGTACTAGAATAGCATTGGACTTCTCACATACACTATCATTTTTCATGAAGAGAGTTTTCAAGTGGATTGGCTGGTTCAGGTCTATATTTGTGGTACTTCCTCAGTGGTCTCTGTTTAAGTCCTATTTTGAGTTCCTTGATAAGATTTTTGTGTTCGTGGACTGGCTTGAGTTTTGATACCTTGAAAATGCGGGTCACATACCCATACGTGGTACAGGCTCAGAATTAAGAGGATAACAATTTTGATGACTAACCCCATAGATTTAACTATGATGTTATTATGTACAAAATGCTATTTCAACACTAATCACTTTACGTAAATTAAAGCAAAGGTTTCGTACTGTGACTTTTGGATGATAAACAAAAGAAAGTGAAATTGAAATACTTTGCTTTCTGCTACCTAATACCTAATTAGGAAAAAGAGGAGACAAAGTTTCAACAAGACTTAGTTTGAAGAATTTGGTACTACTGCGTTTTAGAATAGTATGTACAGTTGAATTGCTTCTAACTGCCACTACTGACACATGCAAACTAAGGAAAGCAGACTTGACCTAGATACTGAATCTGGTCAAGTGACAATTTTTTTATCTGTGAAATGGAGTTCATCACCAGTTCTCAGTGAGAAGGCTTATTCCAGTTTTTCCTGTGGTTCTGTCCAAAACCTTGACTGTAATTTCTAGAAGTACCTAAAGCTTGATAATTTAACATACTCAAGTGTCACTTTTGAGGTGTCTTCAAAATATGACTCTGTCCATTACCCTCTGATGTTTACCTAAGTAAGTGAAGTTTGATGTTAAGCTTTGAAGACAATAGAGAAACCAACAGGGAAGTTCTGGATAGAGTAGACTAAGGAAGAATTCAAAGTACTTTCTGATAACTATGATGATGACAATTTCAACTACCATCATTTTGAACATTTACAGTAGATAGGAATAGTACAATGTTATATTTATTATCTCATTAGTTCTTACATCATTTATCTGTGATAGATGTTATTCTTTCTATCTCTTGTATATGAAAACTGAGCATTAGAGAGATCAATATTTGTTAAGGGTCACACAGACATTAAGTGATGGAAACAAGATTTGAACTCAATGCTGTGACTTCCAAACAGTGCACTCTTGAGCACTAAGTGACACTGTGTCATAATGCTTGGACCCTTAAGTCATGGATAGATGGGAAAACTTGCAGACTCCTGCTACTCAAAGTGTGTTCCTGAGACCAGCAACATCCATATCCCCATTTCAGGCCTGCAGAAAGAAATTGCATTTTAAAATATCAGCCACAAGTGATACATAAGTACATTATGATTTGTAAAGCACAACCCTAGACGTTTCTTAGATAGCTCCTGGCAAGTAGTTTGAAAGCTCACAGAAATACTTTATCATCTGGAAGGAGACTGAGAAGCAAGAGAACAGAAACTGCCACAATATCCTGTACATAAGAAAGATTTCACCTGCTCTTGAAATCCACATGTAGAACATCACGGATGGACTTGGGAGGACCAGGTGAATAGTGGCTATAGGGTCATTTGAGCTGGGACACTATTGAAAGGGAAAAAGTCACCAGTAATAGTTGTCCTGGAACATGAGGCATAAACTAGAACTGCAATAAGCAAACTGGGACAAATGGTCACCTCAGTTAGAGCACTGAAGTCTTATTTGATGAGAATCTGCAAAATATCAGGATTCTTTAGTCTGTATAAACTTAAAACAGACGAAACATTGAAAGCCTACAGATTTAAAAAGGGTAATATTTATTAAGTTATTTTATTCCCCGAAATATTTAATTAAGTCCTTTCCTTCTTTTTCCCCCTTTTTTATTGTTGTGCTAGGTGGGGGTACATTGTGGCATTTACAGAAGTTCTTACACTATATCAAATATATCATACTTGAATGCATCCCTCCACTATTCTCCTTTGTAACTGTCAGCTAATTTATAAACTATAGGACTATAGAGGCAGACATGATACAATAAAATTTAATAAGGGTGCATAATAGCAGTACAGGTTAGGTATGTTTTATCTGACAAATATGACAACATATTTCAGTTGCTCAGATTTTGAAATATTTGCATAGATTTTACTAGTTGAGTATCCCTGATCAGAAAATATAAAACCTGAAATGCTCCAAAGGCATCACATTCAAAAACATTTGAATTCTAGAGCAATTCAGATTTTCCCATTAGAGATGCCTAACTTGGATGAGGAAACACTACTATAGGGTAAGAGTTCACCTCACGGGAGTCACAAGTTGCCTTTAGAAATGATCAAGTCTAACATTTTTAAATTTACACATTTTAAAAGAATTTTGAATAAGTTTATGGAAGATGAATCCAAATGTGCTAACTAAGGCAAGTTGGGAAGTTAGTATTGAAGGAGGGATGAAAACGCGATTTTAGATGATAAAATAAACTTGCTCTCCCTTATATGGCACTTGGCTCTTCTGATAGATATGGAACCCTGGGCCAAATGGGCATGATGAAAATTAGAACACATGTAAACTTTGGAGTTCATCATCTTTTGTGGTTTTTAGAATGAAGTATTTATCCTGGGGCTTTGTCAACCCCGAGCTGTACCCCGTAAATGAAAAGTACAATGTGTGCATCTTCCATGCTGAAAAATAAACAGCACCCTCAAGCTCAGTAAACAGTAATGCAATATGCTTGGTGAGATTTACAGATGCATCCGTTTAGATAAACAGTGAGAATCTGTATTAATAATTAGTCCTCATGCAAGAACCATGGCAAGCTACGCTACACAGGAAAATTATTCTATCAGCACCACGCTTTCTCCAGTGTCTAGAGCAGAGTGTAAGGCATAGTTGGAGGTGAGCTAAAGGTTGTGGGATGAGGAAATAAATCAGATGGCATTTCTGGGATTCTGAAAGAGGAACACATTGTAATCATTCCTGTTTTAGTTCGTTTTGCAGGCTGCAGAACTGCTCCGAGGCAGTTTATGTAGATAGTTCCAGGTCAGTGCAGGAAGCCAGGAAGGAGATGGCAAGACATGACCTTGTGGCTTTGCCAACCGACCCTTCTATTCTGGCTTTGTTTCCTTCATCTAGAGAAGCAGATGTGCCTGCCTGATAGGGCAGACGCCTAGAAGCCCCATCTGGAGGTAACAACCTGGTCTCTCAAGCTTCCTGGGTGATTCATTAACTAGCCACAAGTAAAAGAGTTGTCATTTCCAGAAATCCAGCCCCATCAGTGCTTTTGTGATATGGGTTTAGCATCTAGAGCAAGTAACATTAGTTTGCAAATTATAGATGACCATATTGTTGATGTTTAATCTTTTGTAAGGTTAAAGCAAGCTCATTTAAAGCTTTAATATTCCTTTGTTATAATAGGTAGTTCAATATGAAAGTTCTGGGTCAATTCATCCTTGTGGTAAAAGATTTATCACAAATGAATCAAATATAACCCGCACGGACCCCATTTCTTTCCATCTCAGAGGTAAAAGTGTCCCTTTCTGTTCAAATTCCATGTAGCTCTGACTGTTGGGGTCACTATTTGTAGTGACCCCAAACTCACTCTGCCCTAACTTCAGCGTGGTTTCTACACACTCAGTTATGTCTTCATGGTAAATCTCTTCCTTGAGCAAACCTCTCCTGAAAGTCGTCTCTTTTGCAGTTAAATTTCTCATAAGGGTAGCTCACATACTCATTTTTATCCACTTCTCAATCCTCTGCCAACTGGCTTCCATCCCATCACTCTCCAGTCTCTTTTTTCCAAGGTTACAGGAGACTTCATTACCAAATTCAGAAGGGTGAGTCCTTGTTGTACTTAACTGCTACAGTCTTTGAACCCAAATGTTTCATCCTGAAAATCTCTTTCCTCCTTTTCCCACAACTTCTTGATTTCCTTTTATTTCTCCTCCTACCTCGCTCAGTAATATGTCTCCTTTGCAGGCAGCATATCTCTCATCTACTCCTTAAACACATTTCCATCTTAGGTGTCCTCTCTTGTCATGGTAGATACATTCCTTTTACTCTGTCGTCAATTCAGCGGCTTTACCTCTCATTTGTTTTAGATTCTCTCTCATTGCAAAGAACAGAGCCATGCTTAGTTATTTCAGGCAAGAGAAATTCATTATAACGTTACAAGGGAAAGAATGTAAGGGGAGAAAAACATCTTAGCCCTTGTGAAAATTGAAACACCACCGCATGCAGGCTTCCAAGGGACTTAACCACTGTGGAAAGTGTAACTCTTTAGCAAAGCTAGACACTTACCAGGCTTTACACTCAACTTCTCTTCTCTAACTGACTAAATACTAAATCTCTCTCTCTCTCTCTCTCTCTCTCTCTCTCTCTCTCTCTCTCTCCTGTCTCCTTCCCAACCTTCCCCCCCTCTCACTTTCTCTCCTCACTCAAATACTATTTCTTTCTCCCATGGTTTCTGCTTATTTATGTCATCTGCTGTGTCTTGGTTTCTGTTCTCTTTTTTAACTACCCATAATTCCTTGGTATATACACTTTATTTTCTAACTTAAAACATTGCCATAATTTTGCATATATGCCTAAATGAATGAATGAATGAAAAATTGAACCAGATTTACTCACCTCATCTTGTGACTGACTACTGCGCACTTGCCATTATGCCACTTACATATTTTTGACATACACACACTCCTAAGAAAAGATGGTGTTAAGGACTGAATGTTTGTGCTCTCCCAAGTTTCTATGAGGAACTCCACTCTCCAATGTGGTGGTATTAGAAGGTAATTAGGTTTAGATGAGGTCGTGAGAGTAAAGCCATGATGGTATTAATTTCATTAGAAGAAAAAGAAGAAACTGCAGTATGTCTCTCTTTGCTATATGAGGACACAAAGAGAAAGCATCCATCTGCAAATCAGGGAGAGGGCCCTCACCAGAACTGGACCATTCTGACACCCTGATATCAGATTTCTAGCCTCCAGAACTGTGAAAAATAAATGTCTGTTGGGTAAGTCACCAAATCTATGCGATTTTGTTATGGCAGCCTGAAATGACAAAGATAAATGGTTTTTGCCTCTTCTTTTTTAGTATATAAACAAACTGATTTTTCACAGACTAAATTACTTGCCCTAGACCACAATGCCAGTGAGTGGTGAGGTCAGGAGTTGAAACCCATTGTTTTTTAAAAAGTGTTTGAATACCTGAATGAATGCAACATGGTTTTCTGCATTCATTTTATAATAATACAGGTCAAAAAGTAAGTGAACAATTATCTTCTGATGATGATAAAACACTACTATAGTCATATCCATTACTTAATACTACTAAGGCAGTAATCAAGATAAATTTTGATAATACTAATGAAAACAAAGGTTGATTGGTCTTTTAGGTCTCTAGAATTTTTAGCTAGTAAAAACACAGACCAAGAGGGGGAAGTAATTGTCTTTAAATTTGGAAGTCCTATTGCACAGGTTTAATGAATTAGAAGGCATTCAACTGCAAGTAACAGAACTCTCCTTCTCTAAGGGAATTAAACAACCATGAAATTGCTGTTTCATAAGAAATCCAGTGTGGCAGAAAATCATGCACAGGATGTCAGGGTGGCAAGTCATTGTCCCTGCATACTCTGTCCTGCTCTCTATGTCGTTCGTCTTACCCTCAGGCTGATAACAAGAGGGCTGCCTCAGTTCCACACATCACATGAAGATGTGACAGTGACCAGAGGAAGAAGTGCAGGCCATCTCTTCCTGTTTCTCTATCTCAGCATAAGAATTACAGAAGCTTCCTCATATTTCATTGGCTGAAATTGAGTCACAGGCTGTGGTAGTGACTGCTCATTGCCTCTTCTTCTCCTTGCATTTTCCCTGCCTGCCTTTTGCTGCCTCCCCATA
Source organism: Castor canadensis (assembly GCF_047511655.1). Taxonomy (NCBI): domain Eukaryota; kingdom Metazoa; phylum Chordata; class Mammalia; order Rodentia; family Castoridae; genus Castor; species Castor canadensis. Next base: position 134,366,077 of record NC_133405.1, read on the forward strand.
CAACTAGTCATAGCCACATGAGTAAGTCTCTCTCAGTGATCACGTTCTGTTGTTTGAAGTACACATAATGCTGTCTGGAGTTTTGAGGCAGCACAGTGAAATGGCAGAGAAGTAAGCTAGGAGGAGCCTCCTCCCTGATGCATTGCAGTATCCTAAGTTGCTGAACAGCGACTTCTTCTCCCAGCAGCGAATTTTACTTGCATCTGATTTAAAACCACTGTTTCTTTTATTTCTTGCTCTTTTTCTAATTGTTATGCAACCAACAGTCTGATATGTATTTCCCTTCTCAAAACATGCCTGGAAAATGGAATGATATAATGTACACTGACTAAAATTAATGAGGATCTATCTTTGGAGTCAGGATGGGTTGTCTACCCTTTGTCACAGGGGAAGATTGACTAGCCAAGCATCAGAACTCTGGAAGGATAGAAGGAGAAGTAACTATTGGCTAGGCAACTGACTGCTTCTAACACAGTTAACTTTTTCAGGGTTGCATGTCTAATTATGGCAGAAAAGAAATTCCAAGTTGGGTTGCTTAAAAGCAAATTCAGTGGACTCTTCTTTATAAGCTAAGCTTAGTCAATAATTTGCTATTGAGGGAGGGTGAAGGAAGGAGATTAAGGTGAGGGTATATGGTAGATGGACTTCATATACCTGTATGAAACAGAACTAAGAAACCTCTTGCAATTGCTTTAAGCGGTTGATGGAGAGAGGTGATGGGGGCAATGAAATAATGTACAGTATGAGTCTAATGAGTCTAATTGGAATTGTCACTGAATCCCCCTGTATAATGAGTATATCCTAATAAAATTCATAAAAAATAATTTGTCATTGATATTATAAAGGAAATTCACACATATCTGGGCGAGAACACTCCAACTACACACAATGCTCAGCAGTTACTTCTACGTTGGTGAGAATCCTCTGCACAAAGGTAAATGTTATACTCACATGGAAAAAAGTGGGCAGAGTATACCACCTCAAGGTTATATATTTAGCTGTGGGTAGCAATGTGAGAACAATTTGTCTGCTAATGTTTGTCTGAGCTAAATATTGAAGTAGCATGCATTTGCCCAGTATGTACCAACCTGAAAGACAAGCCATATTGCAGCATGCATATCAGCTTCCTTGTCAACACCATCAGAGTGCTTACCCTAGAAGTTTCACTTCCTTTTTCATAGTATGGCTTCATTAGAAAATAGGGTATAGAACTTTGATTTCAATGGTGGTTGGCCTTATTAGCTATTTGTAGAACTCAGTAGCCAGAAAAGCAAACCAGCAGGAATGATCTTGCTGTACTTCAATTTTATTTTATGTGGTTTTATTGTTTCTTCTTATTTCAACAAGGCCTTCAAAGTAAGGTATTCAAGGGAAACCATGTCTTTGTCAAAATTTAAATACATATGTTTATATAAAATTCAGTGGCAAATTATATACATGTGACTGAGTGATAAATTGCTAATGGCCAGTGGATTTGACAGAATAGTTTCGCTGATGCTGAACAAAGCAGGAGAAAGTAGACAAATCTGAAGTCTGAAGTCTACAAGGTCCCCAAAAGACCATCTTATTAGAAGACATGGGTGGAAATATATTTTTAAGTGTGAAGCAAACACAACATAGAACTATAACGTTAATAATGAGTATGTTAACATTATCAAGAATTTTGAATGCATTGGAATATGGTGATAGGAAGTTTGGTACTGACACATATTTCTAACAAGTCTTTTATTATAGGTTAAATAGGATTTGGAGGTTATATTGACAAAACTTGTGAACATCACTGTTGCCTTTGATTTTTCTTTAGATGCTATTTACAGTACTAATTTGTTATAATTTCCTCTTACTATCAATGGAAGTTTCTTTTCCTCACTATTAAACTGAGTAATTATGGGTTCTTGAATGAAAAAGAAAGTTTGCACAGGGCTGGGGACATGGCAGGTGGTAGAGCATCTGCTTAGCAAACATGAGGCTCTGAATTCAAATCCCAGTATCACCAAGAAACACCTAAAAAGTTTACACAGATAAAAGTTGTTTTTTCTGTACTAATTTAGTTGGTCCCTTTGTTTTATGTAAGATGAGGTTGATACTACTATACAAAATATAAAGTCTTCTTCTGTGTGCATATATATTTTATATGCCAACCAAATGATAATTCTTGGGTATTTATTTTAAGAAATAAACCCAAATCTTCTCACTTAATTTCAGATCCCCCATGGGTGCTTGGATATTTTATTCTTGGGGATGATTAAGTAAGAAATATATAACACCAATGCTAAAGTACTCTGGTCTCCAGTGTTTCTTGTTCTATCTTTAGGTAATTACAGAAGGCTTTGGCCTCCTTCTGTTGAATAATTAAAAGTTTAACAGATATATCTGCTTCACAGTGCTTTATTTGGATTGGTTAACAGTTGTGTTCCTAGGTAGGGATATTCTTCAATAACTCCTAGCAGATTATAATCTGCTGATATAATTGCTCAATTTTTCCTCCATTTCATTGTTGGCTCTCTCTCTCTCTCTCTCTCTCTCTCTCTCTCTCTCTCTCTCTGTTGTGTGTGTGTGTGTGTGTGTGTGTTTGGGGAAACTATTTACAATTGTACTGCATCAACTTGTGCTAAACTACCACTTTGCTATTGGTGAAAACAATATTCTGTGCACACATAGGTTCCATATATCCAAGAGGACTATTTTCTAGTAATAGTTTCTCAGTTGACTTGAACATGATACTACTGAGTTCCTAGCATAATCTTAGTTATAATTCTTTCACTTCCTTTCTCATTGCTAAGCATCTCCATGCTTTATATGGCTATCCTATAGTTGTCTTTTTGCCTTGGGGAAGGTCAGTTGAGAATGTGGATGAATGAGTAGAAATCATCCCCAGAAGAGAACAACAGTTAAAGCACATAGGTGGAGAGTGGGTCAGAGTTGATCTTGTCCCCAAGAGAAGATAGCAATTATACATAGATGAAAACATATTTTCATGGAGCACCATGTGGCAGAGTATATGTATGCATGTGAATGTGAATATGTATGTGTGTGTATTTGGAGGAGGAGCCAATCTTCTGATGTATTAATAATGTTAGTAAAATATACCCATTATTTGTTTGGCATGGAACAGGTCATGTGCTGAGGTTTGAAATTGCTTTGTATTTATCTCTATCAGACTTTACTGTAATGAGCTCCCGTGCATTTCTAGAAGCAAAAGGTGAGGACTGATTTGTCAATGCCTGAGGCTTTCCCAATTTGTGACCTACAACCATGCTTGACAGTGTGTTGTTTGGGCCTCAGCAGGAATTTTCCCACAGAAAGGATGTTCTAACTGGCAGGCGCCCAGGACCGCCCACAAATCCATTTAACCATAACAGAGCTGATGCGCACTGTCAGCGCTAGAGTTGGCCTCCAAGTGGGAAGTCAGCCTAGTATTAATAGCAGAGTTCCAGCTGCACTGTGGGCCCAGTGGACTTATGATGGGTCAGCCTGGGAACCAGGGAACTCTTTGTAACATTTATGGGAAATGGATTCTTTAGTGAGAATGGTGGGAAGAGAGCTCTGCAGTGGCAAGAGGACCATGACTTCCCATCTCCCCCATCCACTTTAATCACTACCAATGCCAGTAGCCTGGAAAAGACCAAGGTGGCTCCTAAAGTCTGGAGAGAGTCTGCCCTGTGGCTAATCTGGTTCTCTTAGGTTGGCTATTTCCATGTACAAGATATTTGTGAGTTGGGTATTTCTAGGTCACCTGTATTTAATTATGTGATATGAATGCTTACTTTAATGTAGTAGCTATTTGTCCAGGCAAAGATATATTAGAATTTAGGGTTTATTGCTATTTTTAAAACTTTTTATTTATTTTGATTTATTTCAGCCTGGTTATGCTTTATGATTCTTTAATGGCTTAAAGCCATTACTTTTATGCAAATAGAAAGGGTGTGTATGGATGCAGTAAACTGTTCCATTCTCTGGTTACAGGTGGAGGAAATGGAAGAAGTGGATGGTGCAATGTGTGTGTGTGTGTGTGTGTGTGCGCGTGTGTGTGTATTTGAATATGATCCAGAGGACAGGTGTGTTGTTCACTTCAATATATGCTTTTAGGAATGAAAAATTGTATTTGTACTGGAAGATGTTTTTCACTAATATATTTGGAAATATTCCAGAACGTTTTTAAGGAAGTATTAGAATTAGAAGACTTTTATCCTGTAAGAGTTCTTTTTCTTTTTCTTTTGTGGAACCCTTACACATGCTAGTCAAGCACTCTACCACTGAGCTATATCTCCAGTGACTCCAGGAGCTCTTTTATAATGCTTAAAGTGATTTTTAAAGGATTTTATTTTATTATTTTTTTTAATTAATATTTGCATACAATGTTTGGGTCATTTCTCCCCCCTTCCCCCACCCCCTCCCTTACCCCCCCCCGTAAAGGATTTTAGATGGCAACCAGTAAATTATTTTCTACTAATCGCAAGTAAATGCTTTTGTAATATTAGTGCAGCATTAAAGTAATCTTATGGGATTCCTATGATTGAAAGGAAAATAATTTGTTTGTTAACTCAATTTTCTTCCTTTCTTCATGATCTATAAGCTATCAAATTCATTCTGTTTGGGGCAGCAGAAATTTGGAAATTTGCAAATGAATACTGAATTTAAGTTGTCAGTCAACTAAAATGTATATGGAACTGTTGGATTCTTAGGAGGTCTCTTGATATTCCTAAACCATACTTCTGTTTTCTAGGAATCTGTTTTTGGACATAGTCATAAACACAAAAGGAAGATTTCAGCACCAAATTATATTCATCATTGAGGTATTGGAACTCTTTAGCCCTAAACCCTACCCAAAACATTGAAAAACTCTTAGGAATTTGAATTGCCAAGACATGATAAACTTCTCCCAGGATATCTTTCAAGGAAAAGTTATATTTTAGTATTGAATGTGATCATCACTTATTGAATAGCCTTCTATTTTCTGAGTTTCCTTAACATCATTTCATTTCAGCCTCACAACAACCTTGCAAGATGAGGAACCATATTTCACTTTTATTAGTGAAAAAATGAGCTTTGGAAGCTCTCTAACAGCTGTCTCTGAACATCTGTTGGCTCCTGGCTTTGGATATTTCCCATTGTACTGGCACTTCCAAGGCCTAGGTAGAGCCTACCATGCACTCAGAATTCCTCCCTTATACTTGTTGATTTCTATATGTTGAGAATTTCCATCAAAGAAACCACTCTGGTTACTGAATTTGATGGGTAGTTATGTAAGTTGTTGGGTTTCCTTACCTTAGTTTTTCAGACAAAAAGATGATTGCCCCCTTCCTACTAGATTTAATATTCTAAAACTGTCTTCAGTTAATGTCTCCTTTTCTTCTTTGGAAGATAATGTACTTTGAAATATCTATCTTATTTAGAGTTGAAAAAGAGTACAGTCCCTTTTCTGTCAATAATTAATTTATTTAATAAATAAGTATTGATGGCCTACTATGTGCAAATGCTGTTCTAGGTTTTGGCAATACATCTCTGAAAAAAACAGATCTCTATCTTAGTGGTACTTTCTTTGTAGATGGTCAAGGGATGACCAATGTATAGTAAAAAAAAAATGAAGTAAGATGGTGACAAATGCACTAGAGATGAAAAGCAAAAGATGATGCAAAAATAACTAGGAAGATATGGTGAGGGTTGTTCACTGAGAGTGTGTTACTTGGGAGTGTTTCTTATTACATTGCCAGTTCAGTGAAAATGCCAATATCTATATTTTTTGGCAAATTCCTTTCCAAAAACATGCTTTTCCTGTCTCTCACCAGAGGTAAAATACTTATTCTAACCCTATCTCTGTCTTCATGATATCTTCCCATCTATCCCTTTGGAAGCATTTGTTATCCTTCTTACATGAAATAAAACAAAACAGAAATAACAGGAGTTATCCACAGAATTAAATGCAATGATATTAGAGAATGAAACAAGCAAAGCACTTTTCAAATATCTAATTCACAGAGGAGGATATTGAGTCTCAGAAATGTTGAAATGACAACCTCAAAATCATATACTTGTTATTTCATTAATGCAGCAAATGTTTTAATTTTTCTACAGAAGGCCAGGCTTCTGATCCAGAGGCCTCAGCAGGGCTATCCCAGGACATAGTATCTGGCCTAGAGGCCCAGAGAAGGAACTGATACAGAGACTTCTGACCCCCAACCCACTCTTTATTTCCCTATACCTCCTCCAGTTTTCGGGAATCTCAGAAAGGTAAAAACGGGGTTTGTACACACACACATATATATATTTCCAACTCTGTCCTTCAAGTGCATTATGGGTTTAAAGGATACCACACGAGGTAATCTGAGAACCCAAACCACTATGTGTCATTGTTTCTATGGAAAAATGCATGTGGACTTTGAAACATTCAACCATCTTTATAGACTTTCATAACCAAAGTGTGTCTGAGTTGGAAAATCCAAGTACAGATCACTTAGGATTCAATGAGGTAACCTGTGCAGCTCACCCACCAAGATATTGACTATCTCCAAGAGAAAACAAAAGCCCCTTCAGTCCTGAAGGCACCACCACATGAAATATGAATGAATAAAAATAGTTTCTTCAAATTTGTATGGGAAAAGTATTCTCTTCACTATCAAGACAAACTAATGGTCACAAATATTCTCCATTTTATCTACAAAATGGTCATTTGTACAGTGTCAATATCAGTCATTCTGTAGAACTTGTAATCATTCTGTAAGGCCGTGGGATCTACCAGAGAATTGCAGTTCATGCAATCTGTGTTTATTTCATGGTTTCTGTGTGTGACTCATGTTCCCATTAATGGCAGTGGCCAGCATAGTGCCACAGATGCATGTTGAATGGAAGGAAATGTTTTATTTGCCATTCCATAATCTAGCAAGTGTCATTTTTCCCATCTCTCTTCCATAATGGGAATGGCACAGACATTTCAGTTCCTGTTCTGCATACCTATCATCACCTGCTTGATCAGAATCCTACTACTATATATATAATAAGGACTTTGAATGTATATAAGATTTCTGAGGAAACATGAACTTGAATTGAACTACAGTGTCTGCTCCAGTGAAGTTTGAAGGAAATATGATTATAGTTGCCTTGGCAACCATAGCTGTGAACTCTCTTTGCTTTATTACATACTGTTTTCCTATTTTAGGGTCATTTTGAGAAGAAACAAAGGAAAGACTATTAGTAAGTTCTCACTTTGAATTTGTGATGTGTTGAGGCTGCTAGGAAGGATACAATTTTATATAGCCATGAAAGCTTCTCTTTTTCTTAAGGTTCCCCAAACAGTTGTAAAGTCTGGCCATATAAAGTGAACTAAAAATAAGCCACTTCTAAAGTCAAAACATAAATATCTCTACTCTCTATAGAAGTTATTAGTTTGAAAGGACTGCAAGAAATCATTACTTTTATTTTTTCTCATGCATACAACTACAGCCTCTTTTTTCCTTTAAAAGGGAAAGAAATTTCCATAAGCATTTTTCCCATAATAGAGTTATTTAAGCGAAAATAGCTATATAAATAAAAAGGTTTTATTCTAGGAAATGGACAATTTCGCAGGTTGTCAAACAGTGATATTTTAATAATAAGCTGAGTAATAAGTCATTAATACATCCTCTGTTAGGTTTCCTTTGTAGACCACTTCAGTTTTTGTGATGAGATAAGGTGATATTAATAGTTGTCTCTATAATTTATTGTATTTAAACTGTAGTATAAATGTATATGACCATGTGCATAAAATGCAAAAGATCACTGGGAAGTTTTTTGTTTTGTTCAATCATTTATTATTTTCTGTGGGAAACGTTCATATATTAGTATAAATGGAGGTTAGAGAACTTATTTGTAAGGGACCAGATAGTGTTTCAGGCTTTAGAGCCACACAGATCTTGTCACAGCTACTCAACTGCCATGTGGTAGCTGAAAGCAGTGATAGAGTAAGTAAACAAATGGACCAGGCTATATTAAATTAATACTCTATTCACAGAAACAGACGTGGACTGGATTTGGCCTGTGGGTTATCAATTGCCAACTCCTACTCTAGGAGAAAAGTTGTTTGGCTTAATTATCTACCCATAGCTCACATGGGAGTGTAGTGCTTCAGACAAATTGGTTCCCTTAAAAGATGTGCCTAAAAGGCTGTCCTCTGACACTATCTTTTCTGCAAAACGTCCCAGTTGATATCATTTGGTCTTTACTACAGAAGAACTCAGATGTTACACACTTTGTAGCTTATTAAAGGGGTTAGAAGCAGATATTTCATAATAAGTTCCTTTACTTAAAAGCTGGTAGAATATATGAAAAATTGACTAAGGTTTCCTTTAATGAGGAGGAAGTTAGAACTGCTCTTAAATGTCAAAGGCCTAACAATGTCTCTTCTCTGCATAAACCCACAGTATGAATTGAGAAACACGCTATGGGATGGATTCCCTTTGTCCCCACGGGCCTCTTTATTCCTGTGAGTTCCCCATAGTCATCTGATGCTGACTAGGACATGCTTTTTTCTCTTCTCTGAGTGTTTTCTGGTGGCTTGTTCAAGCTGATTTTAACATCATCTCTAAATTTTAATCAAACATTTCAAACAAAGAAAAATATAGAAATCCTAAGAGAAAAATCTATGTCACTCAGATTGAATAATAATTAACATTTGTTATTGTTTGCTTCAGTATTTTTATCTTTCTTTTTTAAAAAAGAATACATTCTAGAAATGATTGAAGCCTTTATCAGACTTTGATATACAAGAGTTTCCCCTGTTTTAACAATTTGTGAAGAGGCTATTTTCAGAGGAATCTGAATTCTTTTCCACTTTTTAAAGTGACTTGTTGAGTACATAATATTTCCACCATATTCACAGTCTTACACCCTTTCCCTATACCCCCCACCACACACACACACCCTTTCCCTATACCCCCCACCACACACACACCCTTTCCCTATACCCCCCACCACACACACACACCCTTTCCCTATACCCCCCACCACACACACACACCCTTTCCCTATACCCCCCACCACACACACACCCTTTCCCTATACCCCCCACCACACACACACACCCTTTCCCTATACCCCCCACCACACACACACACTGCTGCCAACCCCCAAACAGGAACTGTTTTCCTCCTTGTGCTCTGCTTTTTTGTAAAAGACATTTTTGTTTGTATAAGATAGCTATACAGAGAGTTTCATTGTGACATTTCCATGTACATATATATTACAGTCCAAGTTGGGTCAACCCCTCTATTTTTCTCCTTTCTACCTTAGTCCCCTTCTTATGGTGATTTCAACAGTTTAAAAATTCTATATTCATTCTTGTATAGAAAGTACATCAACCACATTCACCTTCTTATGAAAATAGAAAAAAATGAGACCTGTTGAAACTGTTCCAGGAATGGGGTAAGGATAAAGGAGAATGATGGTGGAGGCGAATTCAACTATGATATATTGTAAGAACTTTGGCAAATGTCACAAGGTACCCCCAGTATAACAATAATTTTAAAAAGATTAAAAACTTAAAATTAAAATAAATTGTTGAATGCCAAAATGATAGAAATTGATTTTATTTTATTTGTCCAGAGCATCTTTGCTGTATACTATGGCTGATTTGATGTGATTTGTGTGGTTTTCTGTCCAGCAAGGACTATATACCATGAATTTATAACCCAAAGAGACTTTGAAAGTACCACACATCTCTTTACTATTAGGAATGAGGTGTGCATCTAAGAGATAGTGAATACAAATCATCCTAATTCATAATAAAGAGCTGAATACAGCTTTTCGATTCCATGGCAACTTTAAAAAATACATCATTTTTCTCTGTTGTCTTTAAGGTTGTTGCTTTGCTATGCAAATGCTTTCACAAAAGTTCCCTCTTCTCATCCTGTGTGTGGTTACAGCAGGCGGTATTATGCCCATCTCCTAGTAAGGAAATTAAGACACTATGATGTCAGAAGAGTTCTTTTTGATCTTGGCTGCACATTAGCACACCCTGGTGAGCTTTGCAAAAGTACCCATCCTGAGCCCATCCACAGAGATTTTGATACAACTAGGCTGGATGGACCATGGGCATCAGTATTTTAATTGATTCTACTGTGCTGCCAAGATTGAGAACCTCCAGTGAACCAATGGAACTGATCCAGACCACTTAACCCTATGGTTCTCCACTGGGGGATATTTGCCCTCTAGGAGATATTTGACAATGGTGCAGTTTTGGTTCTCAAAACTGAAGAGGAGAACTACTGGCATCTAGTAGATAGAAGCCAAGGATACTGCTAAATATCCTATAGCACCCCCACCAAGACAGAATGATCTGACCTCAAAGGTCAATGATGATGAGGCTGAGAAAACTTGATTTGATTGGCAAGTGTTAGATTAAAGTTCTTGAGTCTAAATTAAATTAGTCTTCAGCTAATTGTTGTTACTAATAAAATAAATTGTAAGTAGGTAGTTCTTCAAAGCTAAAATGTTTACAATGAGTTTTCATGTGATCTTTATTATACTATACTAGTACACATTCTTATATTAAATATTTTATTACTTTTTCCCAAATATCAAAAAACACAAAACAGACAAAATCAATACAATATTAAAAAGAAAAAAAAGTTCTTTCTCAACTTCAATATATGCATGGTTCCAAATAAGAACTGTGTATTGCATAAAACAATGTTTCTCAAGCATGAGCTGCATTGAAAGACCCTGGAGAGCTTGTTAAAAACAGTGGTGGCTCCACCCTCAGTGTCCCACCAGGCAGCCTGAGGTGGGGTTCAAGTACTTGCATTTCTACCAAGTTTCCAGATGAGGCAGACAATTTTGGCCTGGGAATCACACTTTGAGAATCACCGATGCAAAGAATGTTTCTGTGTTAGCTTTTCAAATGAATATTATCCTCAGGAACTGCCTGTGAAAGATGTCAGTTAATATTAGTAACAATGCAAAAATTACTTCTTCATAGTATAGGAATAACTTAAAATATGATTTACCCAGAAGTACAAAGGACCTTCTAAGTTGTCCAATTACAACTAGACTGTACAATTACTTCTAAACTGTACAATTATAGTCTATAGCATTGAGCATTTTGCTCCCACTTCTAACAAGAAGAGCTAACTGTGGTAGGCGGTGTGTAAGAACAAGTGTAGTGTTAAGAATACACAATTCTCCACCTAATCAGAAACAGAAAGTTGCCAGTCTACCAAGACATTTTCAAGCTTGTGCTTGTAATCTTACCTACAAGATCAGAAGGATCACAGTTGGAAGACATCCTTGGCAAAAAATTCACAAGACCCCATCCCAACCAATAGGTGGGCATGGTGGGGCATGCCTGTCAGCCCAAGCTGCGCAAATGGCCAAGATCAGGAGGACTGAAGTTATAGGCCAGCTCAGGCAAAATAGTTCAGGACACCCCATCTCAACAGAAAAAAGCTAGATACAGTGGTATGTGACTGTCATCCCAGCTATGGTAGGATATGTAAAATAGGATTGCAGTCAGTCTAGGCTAGCTTAAGAAAATGTGAGACCCTATTTCCAAAGTAACCAAAGCAAAAAGGGCTGGAGGAATGGTTCAAGTGGTAGAGCAACTGTCTCACAAGCACAAAGCCCTGAGTTCAAATCCTAATACCTCCCCCCTAACAAGAGAAAAGAAAGACATTTTCAGTTGAATGAAGAAGTTGATATTTTCTAAGGTACCTGTTTTGTATTCTTCAACTTATAAATAGGTGTTTAAGTGAAAGATGGCTTGAACAAAATGTCCCTAGATTTGAATAGATTAACATGATTGTGGAAGGGTGGATGGGATACCTAAAATTTCAGTGAAATCTTTTGTTCCTCTTTGAAATAACAGATATCAATTCCTTAATAAATTGAATTATTGGCAAAAGTGTTGAATGGTTTAGAGTTAAATGTGAAATATGAAACCCACTTCAGGCGTTTTAAGAACATGTTATTTATCCATTCCGTCTATTGGCCAAAGACACTTAACTAACAGCAGTGATTGAGATGGTGTCTTGTATAGCTCTCTGTATAGCTATCTATACTGTTGGTCCCTGCATTTTTTGGTCATCCAGTAGAAAGAACACACATTTGTGGGAAGAATTCATATCTATAATAAAAATGTTAAGAATCAACGTTTTCTTGATTTAGATAGTCTTTCCCTAAACCAGTCTAAAGTTAGATATCCCAGCATATTTTGTAAGTGAAAAAAATTGAAACCCAAAGTGGCAGAATTCAAGAGTGCCTATACATTACGTTTTATAGCAAGAGCTTATAGAAACTACAACATGTTCTCTGACTCCTAGATGTTCTCTAATTTCCACAAAAAAAAGGATTTTGGTATTTCTTTGTAGAACCTGACACACTTCCTAGTTCTTAAGAAGTTAATTACATGTTCACTGAATTTACTTAAATAAGTGCTGTGATTTGAACATGTCTCCCTAAAGTTCATGTCTTAAAAACTTAACCCTCAAATTTATATGTTAATAATATTTGGAGGTAGGGCCCCAGGATGGCATTATTGACTTTACATGAAGAAGAAGAGACATCCACACTAGCACACTTGCTCACCAGGTGATCCCATCTACCATGTTATGATACAAAAGGAAGGTCATCATATGATGCTGAGCAGATGCTGGCACTATGCTCTTGGACACTCCAGCCTCCAGAACCATGAGCCAGATAAACTTCTATTCTTTATAAATTACCTTGCCTTGGGTATTTTAGTATAGCAACAGTAAAGGGACTAAGACAATAGGTAAATGAGAAGTTGATGCATTTCAGTCATGAGTTTGAAGTCATACATTTTAGATCCATTTAAAACTAGGACTACTGTAAAAAGAATTCTAAAGAGAATGCAGACTATACTTTCCAATGTGCAAACTTTTAGTTGTGAGCTAGGGAATGAGAAGAATATGGGGAAACTATTAGAAATTTTCCCAAGAAGTAAACCTTTTTGTTGTGCTGGTGTTGATATATGTGGCAGTCATCAATAAGACTCCCAAAAGAGAACTAAATAGTCCTGTACTGTAAAATATGGTATGAAATTTAAGCTGCTAAGAGAACAAATATGGATCTAAAAAAATGCACCTATTAGCATCATTCTGCTGTTTTGTGTTTAAGAGCAAACCCAGGAGGTTGCTATGGCATCACTTCTGCGTGCATGGCAACAGAGTGAACTCAGTGATTCACTTGATAAAAGAGGAAATTAGCTAACCATTTCCCTGTCCCCAAATCAGAGTCAGATATCCAAATATTTCATCTTGAAATGGTATATCCATCAACATGTTCTAATGGAGGAAATTCAAAAATAGGGACAGGTAAGGGGAGGCCATAAGATCAATTTAATGTCATGTATTTACTTTAGAGAATGAAACTTATGCATGAAGAATCTATTAATACATCCGCATCCTTCTTTCTTCCTGATCGGATGGGTTTCTCAGTGGCATATGTTGGGCAAATATACAATGATGAGTAATACTTTGGCAAAAGATGGCAATATATCAGCCCATATAACTTTGTTCTAATGAAAGTTGATTGTGATATATTTTGAGAAAGAAACAGTGTTCAACTATGAGACTATAATTCCCTGTGTGTAATTGCCCTCCAGGGAAGGGTGGATTTTGCCAACATAATATGTGAAGTTTAGTCATTATCAAGTGCACAAAGCAGAGGTCAGCCGTGGGTGTATGTGTGGGAGGCATCATTTATGAAATCAACCCACAGCCACTGCACCCGCAGAGTGATCCAATACAAACAGAGCTGAATGTCACAAATAAATGCCGACATTTTATCATATGATGATTTTAAATATTATTTTACACTGTGTCTTTTCTTGCATTGTTTATCTTTCAAATCTTTATTTTGTTTCCCGTTTCCTTTTGTTACACTGATAAATGAGAAATGAGGAAATATGGTTTGAGTAAGTACTTGACCGTGAACACAGGAAGTTAGCTGACCCCCCACCACCAAAAAAAAGCAAGGACTACAAACCTCTGAATCTTAGATTCTTACATTTGTTCTGGATTGCTATGGATTTGGTAATCATAACAATTTTATTAACTTATTTATAAATTTACATAGAATAAAATTCAGCTTTTGAGGTTATAGTTCCACGGTTTTTTAAATAAATGCATAAAATTGGGGAACCATCACTTCTATAATCCAGATACAGAAGAATTCTTTCATAGTCCCCCAGATTCCCTCATGCTGCCTCTCAATTCCTTGCCCCACCCTCAGGCCCCGGGCAACTATTAACCTGTTGGAACAGTAGTAATTTGACTCTTTTTCTCCACTTGACTCATTCATACAGCAATCGTTTATGGAGAATCTACTATGTGCTAGCTGTATTTTAGGTGCTGGGGATAAAATGGAGAACAAAGTAACTTGGGGATTTCTGTCTTGAAACAAGATAATAAATAATAGGAAATCAGTTATACCAAGTTGTGGTAAAGGCTGTGTAAAAAGTTTCCTGTGATAACAGACTGCAAAAGGTGAAATCTACTTTATTTTTCCCACATTTTGAACCTTTTTGTTAGTGTACGCTAGTTGTACAGAGGGGTTCGTTGTGATAGTTCCATATATGCTTACAACATACCTTGCAACATACCCAGCATCATTTTGCACTTTATATATGTGTCTGAACATAGAACATTGAAACCTGTCAAAATCATTTTAAGTAGGGGAGAAGGGATGAGGGAGAAATCTATTTTAGATTGTGCTAGAGATGGTTACTCTAAATTGTCATTTAATGTGAGGACCAAAGAATGAGAATGAGCCAGCTATGTAAAGTGGGGAAAAGGGTGGGAGCACATGGAAAGCTATTCTAGGTAGAGGGAACTATGTGCAAAATAGAGACAGAAGTCTACTGAGATAGGAGAACAATGGCATGAGGTGTGGACAGATAGGAAAGCATAGTTAAGGTACAGTCCTTCATTATGTTGCAGCAGGAAGCCATTAATACTTGGGATGGATTTTTAATTGAGATGATTTGATTGATGGTTTGAATTCTTAGTATGTATTAATAAGTTTTGCATCACTATAACAGAATACCTGACACAGGCTATTTATGAAGGATATTTATTTGGCTCATGGTTTTGGAGGTTTGTGTCCAAGACTGGGCAGCCCCATTTGTTTAGGCCTCTGACAAAGATGGCAGGAGTGTGTGGCAGATCAGAATGCTCACATCTGGAACTGGAGCAGAGGGGAAGGAGAGACAAGGATGTCACAATCCTCTTTCAGGGCATGTTCCCAATGATCTAAGGAACTCCTACTAGCTCCCACCTTTTAAAAGTCCTTAGCACCCCCCAATACTGCCACCAAGGGACCAAGTCTTTTGCACATGGACCTTTAGGTATCAGTATCTACATCCAAACCAGAACAATGTAGAAAAATCAATTCCAGGAAAGCCAGAATTGATGCAGGGGATCAGTTGGGCCATCGTAATCACTCAGCCATGGAAGAATCATCCACGTATAACTGTGGAAATGGAGAAGAGATGGATTCGAAATGTATCATAGCAGTAGAAGCAAGAGGACGATGTGTTTGATTGGGATGGGGACTTGTGAAGGAAAAGGGGGAACCAAATGTGGCTCCAAAGTTCTTTCCTGAGCAACTGTTTGGTGATAACATTTACTGACATAAATAACAAATTGAGAGATAAACAAGATTGGGTAGTGGAAGATACCAAAAAGTTGCTTTTGGGAAAGAGTTGAAATCAAGAAACCCATTAGAGTTCCATGTGGACATGTGAATCTCCCAGATGGATATATGCACTAAGAATTCAGATGACAGTTTGGAGCTGGACAGAGAAATTTTGTCATCATTTAACTTTTAATTATTCATTATATAATTAATATAATATATAAATATATTAATATTTACTGGTAATAGATCTTGATCTAATTAATCTTAACAATTTTATTCATTGATGTTTTCTGAGGACCCTTTCTGAGTGAGGCATAGTAGGAAAAGGGCAATATGATGGTGAGCACAAGCCTGTGTGATCTGAAGCAGGCTGGAAGGAGGGTAAGGACTTCATTGACCTGTCAGGTATGTGGAAAATGAGGGTGGCATAAGGTACACAAAGGACAGGGCTCTACAAGATGGCTCAATAGGAAGACTGGACTTGGTCTGGGTGAAGATAGGTTCAGGAAAGGCTTCCTGAAGTACTGAAGAATGAGGAAGGGAAAGAGGGTATTAGGTCAAGGAAAGAGCATAGATAAAAGACTGTGGGACAGAAGACCAGAGTTTGGGTTCTAAATGTACTGAGTCCAATTTAGAAGCCCAGGAGTGCATTCAAGTGATAAGCATTTTCACAGTCATGTCAGCATGTTCATTCCTTCAAGAAACATTCATTGAGCACACTGGATGTACCAGAAACTCTTCTAGGTGCTATGTATTCAGCAATTGATGTGCAAAGGTTCCTTCTCTTGTGGGGGTTTTTCTGTTTGGTCTGATTCAGGAGGTTCACAGATCCTAGGCAGGCATGTCATGACTAAGAGATATTGACCTGATATTGGGCCATGAGGACCATGTAGAGCTCTACAAGAGTAAGAGGAGCAGTGAAGACCCTTGAGCTAGTGAACAAAAAAAGAGAGGAATGTGGAGCATATAGTAAAGGCTGTGAGGAAACTGTGTCAAGATGGCAGACTAAATGTTCAGCTAGGTTTAATGCTGCTGAGGAGTCACGTAGAATGAAAACAAAACAGTCATTATGGACCTTTACAATATGGTATCATTTGGTGATTTTAACTGAGCAGGTTTCATCTGAGTAGTGGAATTAAAAACAGACTGGGTTGCATTAAAGAGTGACGTGGAAGTGAAAGATCAAAAAATGAGAATATACTGGCAATTGGGAAGTGAAGAATGCTGACGACTGGAGAATTTGCCTTCAGTCTGGGACTATAATTTTGCTGCACTTAGTTATTGTTTTGCAGAAAAGAGTTTTGTGGCAGTGATTGGATTAGCTTGTTTTTTGCCTAATTTGCCCATCTAAAAGGTGGTGAATTATGTGATTGAGATTTCTTATGGAGTGGGGATAGGTACACAATGAGTACTCACTAAAAGTAATGGCTTGCATTTATCATGTTTTAAGCTTACCATCACACTCTGCCAAATTATTTGATTAAATGTTAAGTGCAAGCAAAGGTAAGATCAGAATTATTATTATTAACTGGTTTTCAAGAGAGAGTATAAGGGAGTTAAAGCAACTTATTCCAATTGCACTGCTAGTAAGCCATGTCTTCTAGAATTTGACTTGGTTTTATACTGGGTTTTCTCCACTTGGTTTTGTAGTTTTATTCTTCTGCAGAATTATAATTTGCTTATGGACAGACTGATTATTCATCTACTTGCATCTCCATCACTACTGCTGCATTTATTCCAGCACCTGGTACAGGCAAAAATCTCCATCATGAGTGACATTGATTCAAAATTCTTTGACCCTTGGTTCAACCTTCTTGAGCTGCTCTTGTCTCTGAAACTCCAGTTTATATTTAGGAGAAATGCTTTGGACTTCAGACCTCTGAGCTAATTCATGTACATATATCAGCAGTGGAGAAAATGAAAAGTGAAAGGTGGAGAAATTTCTGGAATGTGAAAGTAAAACTGTAACAGTAAAACATAAGGAAACAAATTATAAACTATATATGGCATATAACATAATATACAATGTAAATGTATATCTAAGGTATATTGTGTATACTGTAAAGATATATTGTGTTGTACACTGTATATAATATAATATTATATATGTACACACACATCCACCCTAATGCATTTATTTTCCTCCCAAAAGAAATACTTAGACCATAAGAGAGTAGCAGTAGGAAGATTCCCAAGAGAGTTAGGGTTCAGAAAAGACTCTCAGGACCCACTGGAAGAGTGTGGGGACAAGGATTCTAGAAGCCCTGGGGAGAGCTTGAAAGAAAGGACCATGAGGGAGAAGGAGATTTCTTTTTTGCGTATCTCCTTGAGATCTTACTTACTGATTCAGAGGAATTACCTAGGACAAACACCTGAGGACTTTGTGCTTCCTTGTATTATTCCCCTGAATTGGTTAAGAGTGGCCTGTGAAGAAGGTGTATTCTGTGTCATTGCTAGAGCCCAGATGAATGTTGCCTAGGAACTGGAGCAGTGAAATAGAACCAGACCACCCTCAAATTCATCCCCAAATCTCTTGGGTTGAATCATTTGATGTTGGCATTTTTATATGTTTGAAATGGCCAACTATTAGCCAGTTCAATGAAAAAGTATAATTCTGCTACTCCATTTACAGAGAATGGTGGAAGAACTTCCTGTTGGTTTGAAGCTTGACCAGTTGGTAGAAGTCTGGGGTTGTATATTAATTCTTCTCGATTTTGTGATCCAGAACAAAAACATCATTGTTCCTGCCTCTGTCCAAATAGTATCTTGGATTACAAAGTGCTAGCATCATCTGTTTATTAAATTCAATGCTCACTAACTATGTGAAGAGAAAGGAAAAGACCTTTAAAGCTGGGGTGATTGTGTCTAGACAGTTCTAAAATAGCTGCTCCCAGGTGCAGAGGAAGCTGTAAAATGCAGACAAAGCATAGGGATCCTTTGCCAAATATACAGTGCGCTTGAACTCTCATCATCTCCCTGTAAATTCCAAATGACAAAATGGACAGAATACTGAATTCTAATAATGATCACTACTTATGTTACATTACCATCACTTACTTCACAAGGCATCTCTGTATGCTAAATTTAATTTTTAAAATGTTCTGAAGTAATTATCTGGATAATTCAGAGCTGGAAGTTTTATATGCAGAATTAATGTTGGAAACAAGGTACATTGATGTATTCACCCACTAGGTATAGGGATGGAGGACATCTCCGGGATCCCCAGCAAACCTGGCCATTCAAGGTATTAGTGACTTTCTGCTGTTCTTGCTCCTTTACCCCTGCACTGGTGACAAGGAAATGTGTGTACCCTCTAGAACATTTTGTGGGGTTTTTGGTGTATGTTTTTATTTTTAAAAAATCTTGCAAATTAAGGTGTATATATGTGTGCATCTAACACTTGAGCACTAAACTAAGTGTCATGGAGAGGCTATGAATGGAAGGTATAAAAAGGAATTGTATAATTTGCGGTTATTCAGAGAAGGCATATTTCTAGGAGATAGATCTGAGAGGAACTTTTTCATGAAAATAAAGGTAGCAGAAAAAGAGTAACTGAGTATAAGCAATGTGTCTGGTTCTTGAACAATACTTTAACTAAACGTTTCAAACTCAATAAAGGAGCTGATATGAACACATTAGGGTGAGGCAGTAAATGTGTCATTTGAAGATATACTTGTACTTAGGTCCTTTGCTCTCATTGATAGAGCAATATGCTCAATTGTTTTAGTTGTTTACACATAGCTTCACAATTAATTTTAAAATAAGCAGAGTCAGTTACAGCTATGATTTCTCTGTAATTGGTTTCACTTGTCCAAGGAAGTTCAATCAACAAAAAAGTTGTAAGTTATCTTGCCCATGACAATATTGGGTGAAATGAGATGCCAGAAGTAGACTGAAAGAACCTCTTTAGACTGGCTTTTAGACAACTCAAGCTAATACAATGGAAGAGTAACACATAGTAAATCAGAAACAGACACACAGCATCCAGAATTACATGGGGAGTTTTGTTAGTTAACTTGACTAAATACCTTGACTTTGCAGCTTGCAGAGCCATTTGTATTTCTACCTATCTTAAGCACAGATTTACTCACTTAGTGTGAGGTTCATTTCTTTCACTTATTTTATTTAACAAGCTGTTCTCTCTCTCTTTTTTTTTTTTTTTTTTGGTACTGGGGTTTGAACTCAGAGGCCTCATGCTTACTAGACTGGTATTCTACCACTTGAGCCAGGCCCCCAGCCCCTTCTTTCTATACTGTAGTTATTTTGCCAGTAGGATCTCACATTTTTTTGCCTGGAGCCACCCTTGGACCACAATCCTTCTTCCTATGCCTCTCATGGAGTTGGGATTGTAGGCACACACTGTCATGCCTGGCTAACCAGTTGTTCTAAATGCAGAACATGTACCAGAGACTAGTCTGCAAACTTTTCATTAGAGCTTTTGCGTTAGTTCATGTTAATCCTCAAAGAAAACCTAGTTTATTTGTAGTTGGCAGATAAGGAAGCTGAGGCACAGAAAGCTACTTGCCCCAAGTCCTTTCAGAATTCACTTCCAGGCAGCATCTTTATGATGGGGCTATTCTTGTTTGTTCAGCTAGAGCCCTAAGGCAGACCTGCTTGGTGATGCTAAATCAGAAAGCAAAAGGGGTGGTGGGGTGTAATGTGCTGACATCACTGACAGGCTGCATACCTTCACAACTTTCAGCTCCTTTCAGCAAACATTCTTTAAGTGGCAGTAGTGCTCAGCACTTCTTGGCAGTTGATTCAAGCACAGTATGACTTTGGCCTTTCCATCAAAGTTCATGGTGTGAGGGAGATGAACCTTGCACACAGTGGAGGTAGATGTGCTGACAGTGGGCAAAGTGAACGGTATAGGGTAGAACAAAGAGTGTTTGTCTCCAGCCAGAGAAGGGACAGGTGTACTGGGGCAAGAGATGGCATTGGAGTGAATTTCCAGAAGAGATAGCATGTTCACACATGGGAGGAAATGGCAGCTAGTTGAACAATCTGCATCCCATTCTTCTTGTGAGTGTATTATTTAGGTTGGAAGGCTAGGGCAGTGGAGAAGACGGGAGGAAAAGAGGAAAGGAAGGAAAAGTCTCAGAATAATGGCATATTCCAAGGGGTCAGTTGGGCCCAGACCATGAGGGTGCCATTGTACATACTGGGGAACTACTGAAAGTCTATAAGCCGGGGAATGGCATCCTTAGATTTCTATTTGAGGAGTATGGACCTCGTGATAGTAAACAATAAGGATTAGAGAAGTAGAGGTTTTGGATAGTGAAGTTAACTTATCACATGAGTCCATGCCAAAGCCTAGGAGTGCCTCCTCAAAAAGTGAAGCACAGGACTTGGAATGTAGTTTAGTAGAAGAGTGATTACCTAGCATGCAAGAAGCCCAAGAATCCATCCCCAGCACCACACACAAAGTGAAGTATATGATTACTCTATGGCCTGTCAATTCCATTGCTCAGTATATACTCCAAAGAAGCAATTCTCCTCCTAGTTATATGCATCAAAAAACTGGAGAGGTATTCAAAAATACTTATATGTGAATGATCATTAACAGTTTATTCACAAACTAGAAACTGAAACTAACCCAAATGTCTATCCTCAGAAGAATGGCTAAACAAAATGTGGTCTATCTATACAATGAAAGATTGCTTGTCAATAGAAAAGGAATTAAACACTGTTACATGACATACTGACATACTTATACATGACATAACAGGATGGACCCCAAATACATTCTGTGAAGTGAAAGGAATCAGATACAAAAGGTCACATACCATTCCATTTGTAAAAAAGTATCTAGAATAGGCAAATTTACAGAGACAAAAAGTAAAACAGAGGTTGCTGGGAGCTGAAGTCAGAGAGAATGGGTAGAGATTGCTTAATGGAAGCTAGGTTCCCTTTTGAGTTGTTAGAGATATTCTGGAACTAGGTAATGAAGTAAATGCCACTGAATTATCAGCTTTACAATTGCTAGGTTTATATTAACTGTATTTAATTTACACAACATACTTTTTTTAAATTCAAAAAACTCCTATGTGGCCTGGGCCCATGCAAGACCATGAGAATAGAAAGAAATAAAGAAGCCTTTCAGGAGAGTTGGCCAGTTCTGTGGAGGAAATGGAGGAAATAAGGGAGAAGATGAAGGCTCCTGAAGCCTTTAGATGGTGTCACCATTTGTTGAGTGCCTAAAATGATTAACTAAATCTAACCTCTTCATTTTCATTCTGCCACCTTCCTGTGGGTTTGTGGAAAAGTTTTTCCAGCTTTCTATGGCATTGCTGTGATGATCCAATGAGTGAACACATCTGAGCATAGACCTTTGGGCCTTGGCATGTATACTCAATTAACATTTGGAGGATGTGTGAAGCTCATGTTTATTTGGGTTGCAGCATGAGACCATACTCTTTAGAGATAATAATATGGTAGGTGTTCCAAGACCCATGTGTATCTCTTTAACCCTTGAAAAATTAGAATTTTTGAAATTCTGTATTGACAAATTATGGCTATATACATTTATAGGTATAAATTGATGTTACTACTTCAAATACAATATAGAATGATTAAATCAAACTAATTAATATATACATCACCCCAAATACTTAACCTTTTTGTGATGAAAACATTTCAAATTTACTCTTAATGATTTAGAAATGTACCACACTCATTTCTTATCTATATTTACCACACTGTGCAATAAATCTAAAAAAAATTCAAACAAATACTCCTTTCTTTTTTGAAAGAAGGTCTCACTATGCAGCCAGGATGACCTCCAACGCTCTATTCTCCTTTCTCAGCCTCCCAAGTGCTGTGATTAAAGACATGTGCCTTTGCCCCACTAAATACTCCTCTCTAACTGAGGCTTTGTCTTCACAACCACCACCCACATTAACCAGTATGATGGAGCACCCTAGGATGTGCTTAGAACAATATCTGGAGCTTAATAAGTACTAAATAATTATCAGTTTTTGTTATGGAAGTTGTGGTGGAGGTTGTTGTTGTTATTATAAAATGGTGTCCAGGATCTGCTTGTGAGTATACTTTACAGAGACAAAATTCTTGAACAACTTGTTTGAAGGAGATGGGGTAGATAACATAGATAAAGCTTAGCTATTTGAATTATTTAATCATTAAACTAATTAATTCATTAAAATAGCTACCAAGTTCATTTCTCAATTTCAGGTAGATGAGGGGGAACATGACCTAAAATTTTCTAATTTGTCTGTCTTATGTGTTGCCCTGAGTGAAACAAATCGCTGCTGCTAGTAATGTTAAACTATGGACTACCCCCAAGCAGCCATGCGAAATATTAACAACCAATGACTCCAGGGTTGACACATAAAATCTTTACCATTTTGTAGAGAGCTGATGAGTCACTCTCCCATCAGCAGTTCCAGGAATTTCCCATAATGATCTCATAACCCTGGGGCCAACATGGCCCAGGCTTCCTAGTGTTCCTAGAGTTTAGTATGTATTAAAGTTTGGGATCTGTTCTTGTGTATATGTAATGGGAATAGTAGAATTGTGGAGCTGATAGAGCTGCCAGTTAGAAGAAAAGCTCATTTCTAACACTTGCTTCTTCTAATGAGTCACTAGAGTTCTTCAATGATTATCAAATTGCAGAATTAGTTATTTTGTAATAATTTAAGTTATAACAGAATTAGCTATTTGTTATAATTTAAATTACAACATTCAGTTTTTGGTCTGAAGAATGATATAAATTTGTTGAAAATTAAATTGAGATTAGTTTTACACATGAAGGTCTCAGGTGTCTTTTTATCAACTTTGCAAGATTAAAATATTAAAATAACTCTAGACTCACATATAAGTTTTACAAAAAAAGAAAAACTACAGTGGTAAGGTAATCAAATGCCGCAAAGAAAGCTAGAGAAATAAAGAATTTTTCCCAGAAATACTCAACAAGTATTGGGAGAGACTAGAAGTCCTAGGAGGATTGGCACTTACATGTCATTAACCCCTGAAAAAGTTGGTGAGCATCCTTTGGAGTTTAACCAATACAGTGGAGCACCCTGAGACTTGGCAGAAAAGATTGGTGGTGGCTGTACACTGTGTTCAGTTAACTAATAGTTATTGATTTCTAATAACTCATCATGAGTTCATATCAAATCTCAGTCAATCTTCACAAAAATTTTAACTAGAGTGAGGATCTTACTTTTACCAAGTAAGTAACTTGCTCTGAAATTATTCAATAAATACTGCATCTTGATAAGAATCTACCCAAGACTGGCTCTCCCACCATCACATCTACATGATTTGTATAAGTGTTCCCCATTCTATTCAGTCCTACATGGTTCATGAAGACACTGGGACACCTTCCTGTACTGTAGCTACATCTCCCATACAGAATAATAATGCTCCAGTGTTTGGAGATGAAAGTACAAGATTAGGAAATGACTGTAGGCATTCTTTTATCTTACTACAGTAAAATGAGAACAATAAACCAAAACCAATGGCATTTACAAAATAAGTGATTTTTTTATAATGTAAGGGATTCAATAGACAGTAGTTAGTGATTGAAAAAAACGGGGTGGGGGGGAGTTCAGTAGAAACTATCATCATAGTTCATTTGAAATGGTGCCGAATTAGCTCATGTCCATATAAGCAGGCCAAGTGCTCACTAAATCAGCAGGGTTGGGTTGATGCTTTTGACGTGTCAAACTCTGCAAACCTCCTTATAATAGAGTACATTAGGCAAAAATTGGGGTAATATCTGCAGTCAACAAGTCTGTTGTAAATGAATATCCCATACCCTTGTGTTGATAATCTCAGTAGCATAAGATTGCACTCAAAATTAGGTTGTATTTGATCCTATATTCCTAGATATATTCTGAAGTAATACTCTGAACCAACTATTCCTATCTTTTTACCCCAGCACCTCCATTTCTGGCACCTTGTAGATGATTTGGTAAGTAGGCACTAAATTAACCATGCAAGCTATGTTTATCTTGAATGATGTTCCTATCTTTGGTATACAAATACTTCTATGCTCACCTACCATTGACAACAACCCTCTGAATTTATGGTATTTGATTGGTATTCCCTTTCCAAACATCCCAAAATTATTTGATAATTTGCAAAACATTCAGTTTTTCCTTAGAAGGAAAGAATCAGATTAAAGTAATTCACACTGCAGGGTACATGATTGATAAGATTTGTCTTGGATTCTGAAATTTCAAAGGAACTATTTTTCCTTTCAAGTCTTTGCAATGGAATGTGTGAACAAGATTTTGTTTTATTTCATAGCCAAATGAACATCAGATGTCCTTTTCTTATTTCAGCTACTCTCTGCTATCCCAAACAGAAACTTGACACCTCTTTCCTGAAATGTTGATGACCTGTAATGTAAAGAATATCACAGACACTCAAGAAAATTAAACACACAGGAAACATATTTTTCCTTCCTAGCATGAAGTTTTCTGTTTTTCTCTTCTTGGGTGGGGTAAGCGTGAGTAACTTACACAGTGCTAGTCCCTAATGTAAAATTATTTTTAAAAAATTATATGTGGGAATATGGAGGGGGGGTTCTTACCTAATGTACACTTACACAAATAGTGGATTATTTGCTGGGCATATCATGTGATTTAAGTGGTCTGCCATGGATTTATTCGATGAAATAGTTTTTAAAAAGAAGTTTTATTTGGAAAAGTTCCTAGTTGCCATTCAAGAGAAATTTTAGTCAAAGTTTTACAAGAGTTAACCTCACAATGAGGCATTTACAGCTGTAAACAGTCTTATTACTGTGCCATCACTCACTTTCATGGCAAATGAACATATTTTGTTAAGACTGTTACAAGTTTGATTTTAATAGTGACTCCTAAGCAATACAGAATATCACTTGTGTTTGATATTATAGAGGAAAGAGAGGCATTTGAACTCATTGCTCAGACTTTAACTGCATTGACTTTTATGGTGGGTATTTCAGAGCCTGTCAGAGGATTGCTGTTTTGCAGTGAAGGCATTACTTTGACTAAGTTTCAAGCACAGATTCCCTTTCAACTTTCCATTGTGTTTCCTGCTCTGTGAGATGCCAACAATACAAAGAAGTAGTTTAAATTCCACTTGCCATGAAAGAGGAAAAACCCTTAATAAAATACCACATGCTCTCCAAACAGGCATTCTCATGGTACCATTTTGAATTGTGGGCTTTCTGCCTTTGTCACACAGGTTAAACAGGGAAGCACTTTTTACCTGGCAGAGGGTTTCTTAACCTTAGCACTGTTGACATTTGGGTCCAGATCATACTTTGTTTGTCCTGTGCACTGCATGATGTTTAGCAATGTCTCTGGTGTCCACTCACTAGATGCCAGTGGTACTCTTCCCTCAGATGTGACAGTTGAAAATGTCTCCAGGTATCCCTAATGTGCTCCATGAATGCAGTCATCCACAGCTGGGAACCACTAAGGAAAACCATAACTATTTAAAAAGAACTTTGGTATATGATGTTTTTCTCTTAATAAAGAGATATGTTTCAGATCATTATAATTTTTTTATTTATTTTTATTATGTGCATACATTGTTTGGGTCATTTCTCCACTCTTACCCCCTCCCCCACCCTTCCCCTCCTCCCCTCCTCAGTTTAAGGGAGGTCCCGTTCTGTCCTTGTGACTAATTTTGTTGAAGAAAAGACATAAGAATAATAAGAAAGACAAAGTGTTTTGCTAGTTAAGGATAGCTATACAGAAAGATTCCTGCTATTGCTCTCATGTACCCATATGTTACGACTCATGTTGATTCAACTTTAACTTATCTTTACATTGGTTCCTGATCCCCTGCTAGTGAAAACCTGTCGTTTGAAGGTTTCTGTATTAGTTCTTCTGGAGTGGGGATATCAAACGCTTTCATGTTTTGGGTTTTCTACCTCTTCCTATATCTCCCGTGTGTGCTCTCCCCTTTTCTTGTGATCCTAGTCCAACAACATTGCTGCATTTGCCCTAGATCTAAAGTCTGCATATGAGGGAGAACATACGGTTTTTGGTCTTCTGAGCCTGGCCGACCTCGCTCAGAATGATGTTCTCCAGTTCCATCCATTTACCTGCAAATGATAAGATTTCATTCTTCTTCATGGCTGAGTACAAGTACCACATGTTCTTGATTCATTCATCAGTAGTGGGGCATCTTGGCTGTTTCCATAACTTGGCTATTGTGAATAGTGCTGCAATAAACATGGGTGTGCAGGTGCCTCTGGAGTAACCTGTGTCACATTCCTTTGGGTATATCCCCAAGAGTGGGATTGCTGGATCATATGACAGGTCTATGTTTAGATTTTTAAGAAGTCTCCAATTTTTTTTTCCAGAGTGGTTGCACCAGCTTGCATTCCCACCAGCAGTGGATTAGGGTTCCTTTTTTCCCACATCCTTGCCAACACTTGTTGGTGGTGGTGTTTTGGATAATGGCTATTCTAACAAGGGTGAGGTGGAATTTTAGTGTGGTTTTGATTTGCATTTCCTTTATGGCCAGAGATTGTGAGCATTTTTTCATGTGTTTTTTTGGTCATTTGAATTTCTTCTTTTGAAAATGTTCTGTTTAGTTCAGTTGCCCATTTCTTAATTGGTTCATTGATTTTAGGAGAGTTTAGTTTCTTAAGTTTCTTGATATCCTGGTTATCAGTCCTTTGTTTGATGTGTAGCTGGCAAATATTTTCTCCCACTCTGTGGGAGGTCTTTTCAGCTTAGAGACCATTTCTTTTGCTGTGCAGAAGCTTTTTAATTTTATGAAGTCCCATTTATTCATCCTTTCTCTTAGTTGCTGAGCTGCTGGGGTTCTATTGAGGAAGTCTTTGCCTATACCTATTTGTTCCAGAGTGTTTCCTGCTCCTTCCTGTAGTAACTTCAGAGTTTCAAGTCTGATATTTAGGTCCTTGATCCATCTTGAGTTGATACTAGTACAGGGTAATAGACATGGATCTAGTTTCAGTTTCTTGCAGATGGGTAACCACTTTTCCCAGCAACATTTGTTGAAGAGGCTGTCTTATTTCCATCGTATATTTTTGGCACCTTTGTGTGGATTCATATCTGGGTCCTCTATTCTGTTCCACTGGTCTTCATGTCTGTTTTTGTGCCAGTACCATGCTGTTTTTATTGCTATTGCTTTGTAACATAGTTTGAAGTCAGGTATTGTGATACCTCTAGCATTGCTCTTTTTGCTGAGTATTGCTTTGGCTATTCTTGGTCTCTTGTGTTTCCAAATGAACTTTAGGGTAGATTTTTCAATCTCTGTGATGAAAGTCACTGGGATTTTGATGGGAATTGCATTAAACATGTAGATTGCTTTCAGTAGTATAGCTATTTTTACTATGTTGATTCTACCGATCCATGAGCATGGGAGTTCTCTCCACTTTCTGTAGTCTTCCTCGATCTCTTTCTTCAGGAGTTTGTAATTCTCCTTGTAGAGGTCATTCACATTCTTTGTTAAATTTACTCCTAGGTATTTGATTTTTTTTTGAGGCTATTGTGAATGGAATTGTTTCCATGTGTTCCTTCTCAGTTTGTTCATTGTTGGTGTATAGAAAAGCTAATGATTTTTATAGGTTGATTTTGTATCCTGCTACCTTACTGTAGCTGTTTATGATGTCTAAGAGTTTTTGGGTGCAGTTTTTTGGGTCTTTAAGGTATAGGATCATATCATCTGCAAATAAGGATATTTTGATGGTTTCTTTACCTATTTGTATTCCTTTTATTTCTTCTTCTTGCCTAATTGCTCTGGCTAGAAATTCCAGTACTATGTTGAATAGGAGTGGGGATAGTGGGCATCCTTGTCTCATTCCTGATTTTAGGGGAAATGTTTTCAGTTTTTCACCATTAAGTATGATGTTGGCTGTAGGTTTGTCATATATAGCCTTTACAATGTTGAGGTATATTCCTTCTATTCCTAGTTTTCTTACAGTTTTTATCATGAAGTGGTGTTGGATCTTGTCGAAGGCTTTTTCTGCATGTATTGAGATGATCAAGTGGTTTTTGTCTTTGCTTCTATTGATGTGCTGTATTACATATATAGATTTGCATATGTTGAACCACCCCTGCATCCCTGGGATGAAGCCAACTTGGTTGTGGTGTGACATTCATTATAATTTTAATAATAAATTTCAAATAATTAAACAAGCCAAAATTTAGGCTTCAGATGTTTATCTGTGTATAAATGTGAATAACATCATGACAATATTTTCTGAACCAATAATTTGTATTTATATACTAGTAAAGATTCTTTTTCTGATTTGTGCACTTAATTATATGAAATGTCTTTTGTGGTATGATAATATGATTACATTTAGTTACAAATGAATCATTTTCATTAGAAAATTATAAAAAGAATTGAACAATTCAAGAAAATAATAGCTTTCATGTTTTATTCTTTATTATTAAAGCAAGCATATCATACCCACTTGACATACTCAATAATTATTTTTAAAATTTTCCAACATTTCTTGGTAAATTTGAGTAATTCCTCTGTATTGTCAGTGCAATGAATGTGGATGCCTTACAACTTTAATAAATAGCATTTTGATCTCCAGATTTATTTTCATCAAACAATGTAGTCACATATTTTTAAATAGCAGATAAAATTTGTCTATTTTCCTTATTTGGAATATTACTATCCTAAATTTTAAAAAAATGTAAGTGGTCAGGCATGGTGCCACCTACCCATAATCCCAGCACTTGGGAGGCTGAGTTGGGAGGATAACTTGGGCTGCATAAGGAGTTCTAGTCCAGTCTAGACTACAGAGCAAGACTCTGTCTTAAAAGCAAAAAAAAAAAAGTTTTTATAAGTGGAGTCAACCATTTTTTTGCTGCTTATACTTTGTTTTTGTCCTTTTATGAGTAAGTTCTACTACAAGCTAAAATCTCACTTAATTGGTTATTGTAGTTGAATGTTTCTTTAATATTCCATACTATGGCCAGATCCCTCCAGGAACAATTTTCCCCAGCTGCTTCCTGAATAATTCACGTAAACTATCAATATTTATCTAAGATATTTCTGATAACTAGTATTAAACTCTTCAGAATTTCAGAGTATACTATGTTCAGCAACATTACTTGAAGATTCTATTCAAATAACAGAAACAAATGGGTTTCCTTCATGTAAAATACAATATAAGCACCATAACGTAAAGCAGCAGTAACATGTTGGTCTATGACTCAAGTCATAAGTTCTGGGTGAAGAATCCCTGGAAATGTACAAAAACATTTCAATTGGATTTAAAAATCTTTATACCTAAGAAGCAATCATTCCATAATTGTCAATATGTTGTGCTTAAATAGGAGCAATTGTATACAACACTTTGGCAAAATTCACAGAATAAATTCTTAGTAAGTATAAGATTGTGGCCAGTTTTGTAATATTTACCACACCAGGTGATCAAGTAAGTTTACATAACTGTGTGCTGTCAGTCGTTTCATTGGGAGAATTTTGACCCCCAGGACACATTTACCAATGTCTGGAAACGTTTTTGTAGTCATATTTGGGAGGTAGTGGTTTGTTGCTGGCATTTAGTTGGCAGAGGCCAGGAATGCCACTAAACATCCTACAGTACGCGGGACAGCTCCTACAACAAAGAATGATCTTGCACCATATATCAATAAAGCCAAGCCTGAGAAACTCTGTACTACAGAGATGATTCACTAAAATAGTTTCTCTATCCTCTAGTGATTTTCTTGAGATGTTTCTCAGACTTGGAACATTTTGCAACTGTCAAGTTGTCATCACTATTTCAGTGGTGCGTCAACCATCTTACTCATGAATGTCTCATCCCAGCACAAAGAAAATAGACTTTTAATTGGACCCCAATCTTGGTTTCCAGAGCTATCATTTAAACTGCAATTCTTTCACAATGATTTCTCAGTGGAAGAACAGCAGTGGGGTATTTATGGTCAATTTCTGTTAATAATGAGAGTAAAAAGTTTTGCTCCATTCTGTAGCAAATGGTTTCAGATTTTTGATGAAAATTTGTTTTGAGTGACTACCTTCTATTTTATTTGTGCTTTTTGATATCAATTTGTTATGAAGAATGCAGAAACTGCTATAATAACTACAGCTAAACTCTGCATTTTTGATATAATGGATGGTTACAAATTCTTTTATAACAAGCTTGTTATTAATAGGATTACATTTAATTTGAAAATGTGTGTGTGCACATGTACGCATGTATGTGTGTGATCTGTTGATGTTCTGGGAATGAAAAGCTAACAGATTTAAATGCATTATTTTATTTAATCATTTGTTTTATAGAGAAGTTAGTTGTAAGTAGTATTAATCACACTATTTTTTGTGTCCAATATATTACATTGTTTATGAAAAGATCATCATTACCCTGTTTTTTATACTATGTTACATCTGAATTTCATTTTGCAACTAAATTTGCATCCAATCAAACACATTTTTAAATAATTTGGAAATACAGGCCAAGTTGCTGCTTCTAAAAATACTTGGAAATATTTGCTGCCATTTCTCCTATTGCATTACTTACAGTAAATTTTTTCAGTGGTATAACTTGCAAAAAATGATAAATATTGAGCATATATTTAACACCTAAACCATTACTTCCATGCATATCTAGCCATAGATGTTAAAATGCAGGTTTTTATTAGAGCAGCATTTTTCTTTCTTTTGTGACTTTTTTTAATGAAAGTCTTACTTCAAACTTTGCAACTATATCATTCATTCAGTGACTATTTTCTGAAAAGTTTGCACTTGAGATCATTTTGGATATTTAATGGGAAAACAAGAGCTTATATATAAATTGGAATTGTTCCATGAAGTCTGTGTGTGTGTGTGTGTGTGTGTGTGTGTGTGTGTGTGGTATAGTGTAGTGTAGTATACTATTTATAGTGAAGAAGGAAAGAAATATTTTCTTTGAATTGGCCAAAGCATACATTTTCCCTTTCTCCATTAGGGGACACTTCCTCCCCATATTGCTCCCTCTTAGGTTCTGATGACATTAAAGCCATTCACGATTGTTGCAGGTAGATATAATTTAGAATCACTTCAGTAGTGAAGTTCATCATCCATGCAGATTATTCCATTTCTTGTCACACATTAAGTCCTAGCTCCAGACAGACTTTGCTTTGACCTCACTTGTAAAAGTTTACCTCCCTTTTCAGTGTCTACATTTTGCTTTCTGGAGAAATTGATTTTGTTTCTTAAAATTTGAACAAATGGAATATGAAATGTTCCCCAATTGCATCAGCACAAACTGACCCCTTTTTTCTCAGCCCTGCATCTGTTTATCCATTAAAATTGCTGATTACATTTCTTTGTGTGCATGTCTTGTCTCCCACTAATTGTTTTCCACTGAAGTCAGAGAGCACAGCCCATATTCTTTAACTTGATCATGAGGAGATGCAGCCCTTACTTTTATTTAGGTTAAAGCTGGCATCTGTGGAACCATGTTTCCACTGCACACTGCAAATATTAACTAACACAACCCTTAAATCAAGCACTGTCAAGCTAACATGATGAGGCAGGCGACACAGCTGTCTCTGAGAATCTTTGTTCTCTGACCTGCATCTTCAATATGGGTAACGTGGTTGAAATCCAGCAAAGCTAACATTTACTTGAAGTGATGTGGTAGATACAGTGCTATAGACAATGATTGTAAACCTAAAAAATGTTAGGAGAATAACATCTGCTCTTCTGTGTGATATTCTTCCCCCAGCTGTTTACAGAATTATAAATTGCTCTGTCAAGAACTTGTTTATAAAAGCCTCGCCAATTTCAAAATGAAGCTGTGTTTGAGTGGTCCCTGTTTCATCTCACTGTTTGGAAAATAAATCTGAATCATTAAGATGTAAATACACCAACTTAAAAGCAAGTGGCAGTGACAACCAAGTAAAAGCAAGCAATGTGCCACAATTTAACTATTCTCTTGGATGGAAAATATACATGGAAATAATTTTTGTATCTTATATTTTTATTATTAAAAAGAGAGAAACTTGAAAGCACCATAATATCTGTTTTGTGTAGTACTTGACACTATGCAACATAATATCAACAATTGACAATAAGGAATCAAAGTTAGAGAATATGAGGAGAACCATATATTAATTAAAATAAAGATGAGTAATAAAGTGATAAAGAAAGAAGACACAGGTGTAAACAAAAGTTCTCAAAATGTAATTCCCAAAACAGCAGCATTGGTGTCACTTGGAACTGTATTAAAAATGTAAATACTCATGTTATTTTGGAGACCTACTGAATCAGAAACTCTTGGGAAGGGCCTCAGAAATCTGAGTTTAAATAAGACCTCCAGAGGATTCTGATGCACACTCTTGTATGAGAACCACTTTTATGCAGGTATATGGATAGATGGATGGATGCATGGATAGATGAATAGTAGGTACATGGATATACAGGTACAGATCTATGTACAGGTACAGGTATCAATACAGAAATGAATACAATTATAGAGATACATATAAGTACACATATTTGAAATTGCCATCACAAGATTTTTGTACAGGAGAAAATTAATATGTGATACTAATTATATGATCCGATAAAGCCTATTCTTTTCTTTAGGGAATGGCTCTGTGACTTATAAACTGAGAAAATCTGCTCAGGGTTCATTTTTTCACTGTTTATCCATCAGATTTATCTGAAGTGTTTGCCTCCCAAGTCTACTGCTAAGATGGTTTCCTTCACTACAAAACTGGTCTGCATCTCCTTTCCCTTTGTCCTGGTCAGGACTGCAGTCTGTTCTGGCTAAACTCTGGTTGCTTTGGTGTTGAAGCTACAGGTGAACGAATGCAAAGAGAATTCTGTAGCCAATGATATCATATCACTTGATGCATTTGTTTTGGAATTTCCTAATGTTTTCCCTTAGATTTTTTGTTTCTAAGCATGTATAATTTATTTTTGCTAACCATTCATATGCAATACTGTTTACAATGGATATCAATTTAAAAGCCTGTAAATACCTGATAACAGGGACATTATGAATACCTTATATCATTGTATATCACAAAATAATATGATACCATTTTGGGGAAATCTAAGTATACAAGAAAAATATTTGGGAGAACAGTCACTAGGGAATAATAAGTGATTGATTCTGTGATTATGGCTTATTTTAATATTAATCATTTTGCTTATTCTGCTTTTTAGTTATGAGCTTACACTGCTCTTATAATAATCAAAGGTAATAAAATTAATATATCTGAAACAATAAAACTGATAAAAGAGACAGATTATAATTTTAATCTTTACTTCTCACTATATCCTGTATTATTAATCTACCAGTTATGGCAGCTTCGTTTTTAATCAGTTTTCACATTAAAAACAGTACTGTTAGTTGATTAACTTAAATGACAACTCTGGCTTTGGAAATGAGAAGAAGTCTGCTGTAAATAGAAAGCTGATTTAGTCATTAAACCCACATAGAATTCTGATTTAGAGAGAGGGGACTATGTGGTGATAAGAAAATGTTTCCCTTTGCTTTTTATACATGGTTATGGTGATTTTTCATGCTCAGAAATGAATGAATAATGGCAGTTTTCCTAATATGTGGAGGCATAAGACTTGATTCTCTTTTGAAGACCTGTTTTTGAAGATAAAAATAGATATTGGTTTTAGCTTAATTCTTCTTCTCTAAACTTCCTTCCTGCTCTAAATTTCTACAATTCTACAATAAGAGTGTATGAGCAATAATTATCAAATGGGAAAATGGCCATTTTATTTGCCATTCATCATGAAAAACTGTACCCATGGAAACTTAGCCCTAGGGTGAAGTCTCAGTTATTTCTCTAAGCTGTAGGATGCCCTGGAATAAAGCAGTGTAATCTGGGCTGTGATGATGGACCCCAGATCACTTTGGCTGATACCAACAGCAAAACCTGCTGAAACTAACTTAAATGATTAAGAATTTTAGAGGCTCATATCACTGAAAATCCACAGGTATGGCAGTCTACATTCAGGAATGCTGGATCTTTTTCCTCCAATTCTTTTCACTTTTTCCAATGTCCTTCTGAGTGTTGTCTCTAGCCTGGTAGCAAGAGAACCTGTGGCAGTTTGGGATAAATGTGTCAATGTGTAGATCAGCAATTGTTTAGTGGAGCAATTCCCTCCACCACTACCAGGGGATATCTGGCAAATATCTAGAGACATTTTTGGTTGTCACAACTGTAGAGATGCTACTGAAATCTAGTAGGTAGAGGTCAAGGATGATGGTAAACATTCTCAATGCACAGGACAGCCCTGCAAAACAGAGAATGATCAAATCCATAATGTCCATAGTGCTCATGCTGAGAAACACTGGCATGGAGGGAGAAAAATGCCTAGGGAAGTAGCCACTCTATAAAGTGTTAACAAGAACAACAAATGCTCATCATGTAATAGTACTACTTTGGTATGAGTCAGAGAAGGGGATTCAGGCATCATTAAAAATACCATGAACCACTAAAAGATAAACACATGCTTACACAGCAATTCAAAAGCTTACTGTGGGACTTGGGGTAGCCCTTTTGCTCCTGCATTTTTGAGGGGGGTTGTTTGCATCAATAACTTTCTAGAAAAGAATATGATTGGAAGTGGCTCACTGACAAAAGATTTTTCTCAAAGAAAATCAAATTTAAACAGGAAAAATTAGTGCTTTTAGAGGAGGGTTTTAAAGAGTCTATTTCTAAACTGAGTCATTCAGCAATTTCATTACTAATCAGGGTAAGAAGTGATATTAGCTTGACCCAGGATGAAACAAGGATGATGACAAGAAGTCAGATTCAGGCACGTTTTCAAGATACAGTTAATGGAATTTACTGACAGATTGCCTATGGAGTATGATATGGATGCATTGGTTATTTAGGGACAAGGTTTGAGCAACTGGAAGGTTTGGGTTGCCATTGACTTAAGTACAGAACACCAGAGAGAAGCAGGTTGGGAAGAAGTTGAAGAAGTTTAGAGATTTTGAGGTGGAGGAGAATGCCCTGGCTGGAGATATAAGTTAGGGAGCTATTAGTGTATGAATATCATCCATAGCAATACTATTGTTGAAATCATCAACGGAATAATTGGGTATGAAAAATAAAGGAGACCCAAGGACAGAGCCATGAGGAATTCCAACAATATTCAGAAGCTAGAAGAAAACTGGATAAAAGATTGCAAATGAGTAACCAGTGAAGTATAGGGATGCCTGAGAGTGTAGCCTCCATAAAGCCAAGCAAAAATAATCTTTTATGGGGAGAGACCAATTGACTGTAATAGGTAGGTGTGATATTTCCAGTGTGTAGGTGACAATAAGTCTCAGTTTGCAAGGTATGAATGATCCCAGATGATGCATAATTATCAAACAATTTAGTTATCAATAGCAGCCATTCCACCCTTAGGAGAGTTCTCACTTGGAAACCTAGCTCAGTTACCCTGCTGGTGGATCAAGTGAGTGAAGCCTGAGGATTGGAGGAGTTGGCACGTGGAGCAGTATGGTTGGTAGGAGGCAGAAACTTGATTGAAGTGGGTTCAGGAAACTGGCGTCAAGAAACACTGGAAATGGAGAATTTTTGCTCTGAAAAGGAGAGAAATAGTATTAGCTGTAAAGAAGTGTGATGAAGATCTTTTGTTTTGTATGAGAACATGGATGGTGCATATAAAAGGACAGCTGGAGTCATGCTCCCGAGTAAGCAAAAGGGAATAGGATCTAGTGCATGGTGAGTACAACAAGCAAGATCTAATAATAGTCAGACTGTTTTATATTAAATAAGGGGGTAAAGGGAACTCCACAGTTGGGAAAAAAAAGCCAAGACCGGGACTTAACAAAATAAGGGAGTGAGCAGTTCTGTGTGGCTGGGAATGCAGAGTTTACTGGGGGAAAGGTAAGAAAACAAAGGCTAGAAAGGTGAGTTGGGGTCAGGCCAGGGAAAGCTTGCACTCTGCTGAAAGGTTATGATTGACTTGAAAAGTGCTGGAGCGCTCTGAAAGTATTCTGAGCATGGAAAGGCATGGGAAGGGAGGAACATCACAGTAGGCAAGAGAGGAAACCATCTCAAGCTTGGGTTAGTGGCTCAAGATAAAAGTCCAATAAATGTGGGTGAGGTGGGCACAAGGCAAGTCCTCATCAGAGCTCCCTTTGATTCTCTGGACGGGAGCATGACTTATTAATGCATTTGTTTACTTAACATCAACATGGCTGGGTTTTTTCCTTGTTTTGTTTTTGTTTTTAACTTAAGCTCTTCTTTCACATTTAAAAATTTGGGTAACTTACCTAAAAGAACAAAAACTGCTTCCTTTGTTTTTGGAGCAAGCCTGAAAGCCTCTTCCTACATTCAGCTTTAATTTTTTTAGCATTATCTACTTATGGCCTAGGTGATAAGCAAGTTATGAGCTAAGACACTTACCTGCTTTTCTTTCCATTTGGCCAAATGGTTCATCCCATCCCTCTTAGATTAGAAATGCCTGTCCCCTTCTGCCCATGTGTACACTCAGGGAAATATTTCACAGAGCGGATTTTTTTTTTTTGGCCAAAAAGACATTGACCTCAATATAAATTAATGTTATGTATTTTCTTTTTATGTGAAACATTGTTTTGGATTTCTCAGAACTCAATAACAAAATTAAAGATTGGACACTGGATATACGATATGTGTGTTGGCAGTACTAGGGTTAGAACTTGTGCTTGCTAGGCAAGCACTCTACCACTTGAGCCATGCCCCAACCCTTTTTGCTGCAGTTAAGTTTTGGGTAGGTTCTTGCTTTCTTGCCTAGACTGGCCTGGGCTGCAATCCTCCTACTTCGTGTCATCCACATAGCTGGGGTGACAAGCAGGTACGTCAGTTTTGTTTTTGTTTTTTGCATTGAGTTGAGGTCTCGTGAACTTTTTTGTCTGGGCTGACCTACAACTGGGATTTTCCCAATCTCTACCTCCCAAGTACCTAAAATTACAGGGATGTGCCACCTTAACAAGCATTACATATCTATGTTTTTTTAAAACAATATATATAAATCTAAATAAGGAGAAAAATATTTTTCAAATTTTATTTCACCTAAGTTTCCTGAAAAGCTTCTTGAAATGAATATTCCTAAGCCCCAGAAATTCTGACGTAGCCTACGTGGGACTGGATACCAGCTGGTCCATTCCATTTCATTTATTCCATACTATCATTTGATTACAGAGCCATCTTCTCACACATATGTCTATAAACTGAAAATGAATTCATTGTGTAAATGCTTATATATATATATCTGAGAACATAGTATGTACCAATTTCATTGTTCATTAGCATTTTTAAAAATAATTTCATCGCATGCATAATCAATTTACAATGTACATTTGGTTCTCTTAGCATGTATTCCTGAATATACACAATTGTTACTTAAAAATCATGGCCAAACATGAATTACTTATTGCCAAATCATGTCAAAATCAAGCTTACAAAAATTCTGGAGAAGACAGGTGGTGGGCTTCAAAAGTAGGTACTTAAAATAGCTCAGGTCCCAGAACTCTATTTTGGCAAAAAGCAGTGATGGCTGGCTGTGTTCGATCTTGTGTCTAGCCTTGAAGGACCTAAAATCTAGGTGGATATTTCCCAGCACCACAATATTCTTATCTTCACTCAAGTATGTGTCAAAATTGTCAGCACCTACTATGTGCAAAATGGGATGCTAGATTGCAGAAATACAGTGAAGTGTACGAAAAAGTGTATTTTTATCATTGTGAAGCTTCCGCCCTGGGGAAGACAATCAATAAACAAACATATAAAAGCAATTACAAGTTGAGATAAGTGCTAAGAAGAAAATAACGGGGTATTGAGATCAAGAAGCCAGGGAACATTAACTTCAGATTAGGGAGGTCAGAGAATGCTTTTATGAGCCAATGAAATTTAAGCAGAGACCCGAAGAAGGAGGAGCCGGCCCTGGGAAAATGCCTAGGAAGAGTAGCTCAGGCACAGGAAATAGCAGGCGGAAACCCCGAAGCTGGCAGGGCTTGCCTCAGCCCTAAGCGTTTGGAGAGCACGCGGAAAGAGGGACATAAGAGAAAGCTGAGGAAGTTAGCCAGACACTTTGGCATAGGGAAGTCCTGCATGGATGGATTTTATTCTAAGTGCTTTGGAACTCTATTGACGGTCTGTCCTCGCTGGCTTGTCATTTTTTAAAGTTTGAGAATGGCATGAGCCTTTGGGTAGCAGTTGAATACACAGCTCTGGAGCCATACTGCGAAGAGGTGAATTCTGGCTTTGCCTTTTAGAAGCACAGTGATCTTGGACGTGTTCCAACCTCTGTTTGCTGCAGTTCTTCATCTGTGAAATGGAAGTACCTACCTTATAAGGCAGCTTAGCAGTGTATACATCTTTAAATGGATGTTTGTCTTTAAGAATATCACTCTGATTTCCCTCATGAGCAATTAGTTGAGCAAGGGCAAGAATGGATGGTTTGGTTGGTTTGATGAAGGCTGGAACTGGGGTGATGAAAATAGAGATGGAGTAAAGGGTCTGATTTCTCATTTGTTTTGGAGGCAGAGTTGACAGAACTTCATAATAGATTAAATGTGGGATGAGAGGTCAAAAAAAGAATAAAGCAGTACTATTTAGTTTCTGGCTCAACTAATTGGGTGGGTAAAAATCATCAGTATTTTCATCCTGAGTCATCTTCATCGTCATCATCAACAGTAACATTAGTGAGTGGGTCCTGCATGCCAGGCACTGTGATAAGTGCTTTATAAACACTTCTCAAAATGCGGGAGGCAAGTTAGGAGTTCAACTCCGGAGAAGTGAAGTTTGATATGACCCTGAAATACCAGGTAGAAGTGTCAAGCAGACAATTGGTAGCTGATTCCATAAAACTCAGACTTGATAGTTTGGAGATTATATTTGAGAGGCGTGAACTTTGCAGTGGAATTCACCACTGTGTTCTTTTATATAATGACTTTGGCTGTTACAATAATATTTTTATCTCTTTTTGTCTATCCTTTTTTGAGTTCAAGACCTGCTTCCTAACAACCTAAGTATCAACTGAATTTCCAGTGAATTCTCCATTTCCTATGAATAGGATAAAAAGAATTCCATTAACATTTCTGGCATTGAAACAGAACTCCGTTGAACTCAACATGCTTTATCTGAGGTTTCTGCTGTCTGTGAAACATCTCCTAATCAAAACCCAGGGAAATTTTAGTTCAAGATATGCTTTAAAACCCATAGAATTATATTAATTCATATGGACATATAAAACATAAAAGTAAACATAAAATTGTTTACTTACAGTGTTTAAATTGATGTTTAAACAATTTTTTCCAATCCCACACAGTTAGTGGCATAAGGTCTTGAGAAAGCATGAGACATTTTCTATCATATTTCATGGAGCTTGCCAAACACAGTTCAATTTCCATAGAAATTTGCAAACCTGAGTAGTGGCCAAATT
Source organism: Castor canadensis (assembly GCF_047511655.1). Lineage (NCBI taxonomy): Eukaryota > Metazoa > Chordata > Mammalia > Rodentia > Castoridae > Castor > Castor canadensis. The sequence goes on from NC_133405.1 coordinate 134,406,067, forward strand.
TTCAGAGTCATTGAATGTAAGCCAATGAATAAAATTCTTAAACCTTTTGATTTTCCCCCACTTTTTCCCTTAAAAAGTAATATAGCATGTGCCTCAGAGTTTTATTATTCGACATCTATTACCCAAAGCTCTCACGCATGTTTGAGAAGTCTGTATGAACATTTTGGTACAAAATTAACACAGGCAGACTCTGTTGGTAACATTGGTTTGCAGTTTTCCTTAGCCTTCATCAAGAAGCCTACTATATACTTTCACAAATATTTCAGAAGGCAGTGGTATCAACTTTTAAAAATGGATAATATTGTCAGGTGTGGTTGCTCTTGCCTGTAATCCTAGCTGCTTGGAACACTGAGATTTGGAGGATTGCAGCTGGAGGACAGCTCAAAAAAAAATTCTTGAGATCCCATGTCAACAGAAAAAAAGCTGGCCATGGTGGTTCGCCCCTGTCAGCCCAGCTAGGAAGCATAAAATAGGAGGATCACAGTGCAGGTTGGCCTGGGCAAAAAGTGAGAAGCTACCTCTGAAATAAATAGAGAAAAAAGGCTCGTTGCATGGCTGAAGTGGTAGGGCATCTGCCTAGCAGATCCCTGAGTTCAAACCCCAGTAGTGCAAAAAAAAAGGGGGGGGGAGATAATATGAAGGCCTTTATATATTGAAAACTTTTAAGACAAATTCAAAATAACCGAGGGTTACTTATTGGTCCAAAATATGATAAATTTCAGAAGATGTGCATTGCAGCTAACTGGAGCCAGTAGCAAACCTTTCTTTTGAGACTTTAGTTTTAGTCACAGAATGCACTATTTCAAACAAAACCCAAAGCACGAGGTAGGGTGTACTAATTATCTTTAGTAAAATAATGTCCATGGGTATTAGTCCTTGGTGCCCAATAATCCTTTGGAGAGATGAAACAAAGAAGTAACAATAATAGTGATAACAATAATAACAATGATGAAAATAAATAATTTAAAATGTGTCATAAACTCTAATATGGTTCTTCTAGTGGATGATAAACTTATGTAAGAATGTTGGGTTTTTCTTTAACCCACTGATCACTGCAGCCTTCTGTTCATTGAACTGTTTCCTTCATTGGCATTTCCTGCTAATTTCTTTTTTATTCATAATACTGAAACTGCAGACAATGCATTTAAAACCAAAGTGCTTGAAAAAGTAGATCCTTTCCCTACCCAAAAAGCAAAAGGTAGAGGGCAACAATGAATTACTGAATTTCAGTTAGGAGGAACTCACTGAGCTGTGGAGAGTCTACAGCGATCAAGTGACATTTAATCAATAGATTAAGTGGGATATAAGAGCAACTGTCAGTTCCAAAAGACTCTCATAGATGGAGCTATAACAGAGAAGGGAGCCAACACTTGGGAATGGAGGAGTTAGGGACAAGAGGGGCTGCACTGTGCTGCAGGAATAGGATCCTTACCACCAATGACTGACAAGCTAAGTTGACAAAGATCCTAAGGTGCTCAGAACCAGTGGTGGTATCTCCATCCTCAGATGGGAGCCTGCTTTCACCATGGTCCCTGCTATGCCACATAGGTGAATTTGCAGGAATAACGGTGACTTCAGAAGAGCCCAGTATTATTCAAGGTTGTAACAAGGAAATAAGAACCAGTATTTGATTTTTTAATATGGCAGTTATGTTGAGATAAAATTCACATACCATATTGAATTTTTACACTTTTGAAGTATGTAATTCAGTGGTGTAGTCACAGAGCTGTATAACCATTACCATAATCATTTTAGGACAATTTTGTTATCCTTAAAAGAAAGCTGTACTCCTTAAGTTATCACTATCCTCCATCCCCCCCTAGCAACCACTAATCTGTCACTCTAGATTTGCCTATCTTGGGCATTTCCTATAAATGGAATCATGCAATAGGTAGTCTTTTGTGTCTGGCTTCTTTCATTCAGCATCAGATTTTCAAGGCCCATCCATGTTGTAGTATGTGTTAGTGTTTCATTCCCTCTAATGAATAATATTGCATGTATGAATATGCCACATTGTGTTTATCCTTTCATCATTTGATGAATACTTGGGTTGTTTCCATTTGGGGCCTATTACAAAGAATGGTGCTAGAACATTCATTTATACATTTTGTTACAGAACTACATTTCCAGTTCTCTGGGGTATGTGCTAGGAGTTGAGTTGCTGTATCATATAACTTTGTTTACTACTTTGAGAAAGCATTTTACATCCTCACCAGGATATCACATCCTCACCAACCCTCTTTTAAAAGCCATCGTACTGTGTGTGATGTGTATCTCACATTATTTTGATTTGTGTTTTCCTGACAGCTAATCATGTGGAATATCTTTTCATGTGCTGATTGACCATGTGTATATCTTCTTCAGAGAAATATTTGCTTAGATTCTTTGCCCATTTTTAGCTTAACTATTTGTCTTTTTATTATTGAGTTGTAAGTTTTTTATGTATTCTGGATACAAGTCTCTTAAACATATGAGTTAACATTTCATTTAAATGATTTGTTCCTCCAGCATTCATACCTCATTTCCTATAAACTGGCATATGTCTAAGTAACCGTTTACTTCCACTTTTTAACTTTCACACTTTCCCTCCTAGAGAGTTTCTGTGGGTCTCTTGGCCTGGTGTGCCCAAGGAAGACCTTTCAGAGCTGAGCACTCCCCAGGGTATCTGACTCAGAGGATCACAGTAACCCAAGGCCTTCTTCCTCTTGCCATGCATTCCAGCTGGTAAGCCTGCCTGGTCGGCTCCTCTAGCTATGAGCAGCGTCCTTGCCTCCTTCTTTGTCCCCACACTAGATAGGGACACTCAGTGGAAAGCATGGAGGGTCAGTTCTGCCTGGAGCTGTTGCTGCTGCTGAGCTGTATGAACCCTGGAGAGGTAAGAAGATATAAGGTACATATACTTCAAGCTCTGTGTACTATGCCTCTTGCCAGAAGCAAGGCAGGAACCAAGTCAGTGGCCCTCCCGGGGCAGCATCAGAGGAACAGACACAGCAGGAAAGAAAAAGAAAGATACAATAGCATTGGAAGGAGTTTGTAGGCTCAGTGGGCTTCCAGCACTTGACTCACTTTTTAATTCCAAGTTCTAAGGGTTCAGATGACAATTAAGATGTCGCTGCCTGTTGTTCTGGGAGAAGGTTTGGAGCCTTAGAGCCAGGCTGACTAGAATGCAATGTATCATTGCCAAGACACTCATCTCTTTAATGAATGCTTAAAGCAAATCTTAGAAAGAAAGGACTCACCATTTCACCTACACCTTTTCTTTTGGCTATTTTCACATTTGAAACTTGACCAATTATGATGTTAAAATGCACATTGACTCATAATGTCGCTGTTGCATACAACTTAGCGATCTTCTAGTTCAGTGATTTTGTGTTACATATATAAGGAAATTGATGGTCCAAGTGGATGAGGCTTTAGCAGAGTCAAATGGATAATCTGTGACAGAAGTGAGACTAAGTATCATTGGCTATTGTGCCTTTCTTTGGGTACTATATAATGACTGACAACTGCTGCCAAAAGCATGTGTCACCATAGAAGCTAATGATTTTAGGACAACTTGATCTTTCATCGTACACTGATATGGAACCACAAAATGTGGTCTGTCACCTTCCTTGTGGCCACTCCATGCAGCAAAGTAGGCGGTTGGTTCAGACAACCTTGCTTTTGCTGCTTGCATACAATAAAGGCATCCTCTACTGCAAACCTTATTTTTATTCTCTTTATGATTCCAGTTTTATGATTTAAAAGGAAAACTCAAAATTCATCTTCTCTTATTATTAGTTTAAAATATTATCAAAGTATTCACAGAGCTTTGTTACTTTCCAATTTCATATAGCTACAAATAAAAGTTTCTTTAAATTTTTCCAAAAGTAACACAGCAAACATTAGTTTATTTGGTGAACTGTTTTTTTTTTAACACCAAGGTGAAATCACAAGCTGTTCTATAGATTGGCTATCTATTATCTTAAACTATGTGAGCATTCTACTTCAATTCACTTGTATGTTTTCCTCTCTCTGTCATGTGCACAAGCTACTATATGTATAAAGTTATTTAAATATATTGATTATTTAGATTGTTAAAAGACAAATTGCTTTTGAATAACATGCACTGCTCTTAGATTTTGATCATTTGTAATTTGTTGAATGACTCCATTGAGTAAGGAAAGACTTTATGTTGTGATTCTGATTAATTACCATAATAACAACCATCAAATAAATCAACTATATACCTATCACGGCTCATTGACAGCATTTGTTTTCTACCTGAATTGGGGGGGGAGGGCAACTACTAAGGCAGTAAATACCTTTGTTTTCCAACTGTCCACTTGTAAATCCTGCTGATAGGAGCTGTGCAATTTAGCAATGGTTTTATAAGTACTTTGAAAATCGACAACTTCCTTTAAACAGCAATAGATTTTGAAGTTTCTCTGCTGTACCTATTTTTGGACTGAGAAAATCATTTGTGGAAGCCAGGCTGAGGCCAAGTTCTTCATCACAGACAGAAAATGGGATTTTGTAAACCTGCAGTGTGTGAGTTTGTTATTGCATGCAGCTGTGCAAATCTGCAAATCCTTCTCTAGTCAGGATCTTGTGGAAGGCGCCAGTTTGGACTAATACCTCCATTGCTAACATTTGTGAAGACTGCAATGCAGGAAGCAATTGAGATATTTGAACCTTTTCATATATTTTAACCTGGGCATTAAATACTAGGTAGAGAGAATATGAAAGCCAATCTTCTCTGATTCAATGTCATATGAGGAATATATCAGAAACCTTTTTGTTATGGTCATTCTTAGGGAACTTTAGAGTATCACTTGAAAGATCCTTGTGTATGTGTTTTGTGTACCTTCCTGGGATTATCTGGAGAGGATGACCAAGGAGGGTCAAGGCCTGGGTTTTCAAAAAGACATCATTGTTTCACACTGAGACTTTCTTGGAACTAATCAATAAGAGACTCAGTGAGAATCCCTTACAGTTCTTATGGATACTGGTCTCGCATTTATTTGTTTTCAGTCCAGCCTTTGGAACCAAGGAAGATGTGAAGACTGTTCATGCTCAGGTAAACCATCACAGCTTTGAGCTTCCTTGATTGCCATGGTGATGCTGCCCTAGTGTGATTACTGCCAAAATTTGCAGAGTTCTCCTCCCCTTCTGTGGTGATTTACACAAGAGGCAACTCTCCCCATGTAACTGCAGAGAAGTTATTGGGTTCGGGATTCTTTAGTTTGATTTAATAATTAGCTCCTTATTACATCCTTGGGAGGTCTAATGGGCATGAAGAAGTGACAGAAGGAGGCAAGCTTCATGATTATGACTGAGTTACATTCATAGTGCTGATGGAAATAAGTCATATTAATTTGAATCCTAGAGGCAGAGGACAAATAAGTTTATTTTTCCAATAGTACTTCTCAAAAACTTGTCAGTGTGTGCATGTGTATTTCTTTTAGAAAAGGCTTCGCTTTTTGTTAAAGTCTAAAGTTTAGACAATGAATCACCTATAAGTTGGGGACAGAAACAGTGCTTCTTCTATAATGTTCTGAACGTTAAATGGGCTAATATATGACATGTGCTTAGAACAGTTTCATTGTCATGATTACCATATTTTGTACTATAGTATCCTGGATTTTAATGCCAATGATGGTTCATTAAGCAAATATTGAGCACACTGACCAAATTCCAGGCATTTTTCTTGAATTTGGCAGAATATTTGAACAGGTTGGATGTTCTGTGCCCTGGGTCTGTCAGATATCCTAGGTTGCCCAGCATCCATACCCAAACAAAGTGGGTTTTCTCTACTCACATTGCCTTATATTCACTATATCTACAGGATGTTTTTGTAATAATAATTTTATAGCAAAAACCTTATTATATTTACCAAATAATACTTTGGGAGATTGATGGTTCTGAAAAATATGAGAATCTATGCGTCTTAAATCTCTGCCCGTTCTGTTGATGAAACCACTCATTTCACATTCTGCAAAATTCAAGTAAATTGCAGAGTAAATCACTTCCCAGATAAACTAAGTAAAAGTTAATTCATTGGATATACTCAGGGCTAATACTCTGGTTGTTTTTCTCCCTTTTATCAATCAGACAACTACTTTTAAGTGATCTCCCAAGAAATAATAACACATTTCTTTTTCATTAGTGCATATTAATTGTACAAAAGATTTCATTATGACATATCCATGCACGCACATAATGCACTTTGATCACTCTTGGGTAACTTGTGAAGAAGCAAAGAACTATTCTAATTTTTACTGGATGATTTTGACTTAGAAATAACTGACTTAATCCTGGGTGTGCAGCCGTCTTGATCTTGCAAATTCTCTTTATCATCCCAGCCACTATCCATGCTGTTGAGATTGTTCGGGTATAGTAGGTGCAGAGAGTAAAACCCTGTTATTTGTGGTCCAATCTTGAATTTGCCAACTTTAAGATTTGAACTCTTGGTTTCTCTTTCTTGGTGATGTAAAGAAAACATTCATACAGATTTGTAGATATTTTCAGAATCTCATCTTTGTGTGGATTAGGTTTTGGACCTACAGCATGACTCAAGGTTGAAATGGTTTTCTAGGGTAAGGTTTCTCACCATCAATCTTGTTAATGCCAAGGAACTGCACTTGAACTACGGGATGATTATTAGCATCTCTGATCTCCACTCAGGAAATACTAGGAGCACCATTCCAGACATTGCTAATTGTCCTCAGTAAGAAAAACTGTTTCTGGATGTGAATCAGCCCTCTGGAGGAAAATGGTATGGCAAGGAAATCCTTAAAGTAGAACTAGATGAACTGTGGCCAATGCCAGAGGTATGGGTATGAGTTGAAGTCACTGTAAACAGGGCCTCAGCTCTAGAAAGAAGGTGAAAGGAAGACAATTTAAGAGAGGTGGTCTCTTGGTCTAGCCTGCACTGAGCCTTCTGCATCCCAGGATGCATACCTGATGGATTTACATTCCTGTTACCCTGAGGGTAGGGAATTGAGGGTGAGATCTATTTGGGGAGTAGTGAAGAATAGCATCTGGGGATGTTGGACAGGAAAAGGCAAGGATCATGAAGAATCACAATGAGTTAAGGGAGGTATTCAGATGGCTACATGTCAGTGATCACACATTGATAGATGAGAGATTTTCAACTCTGGAGCCTTTGGCATGGAAAACTTCTATATTGCCTCCAAAATTCTGTGTCAAACCTGTTTTCAACTAGTGAAGTGTTCCGATTGGAAATCCATACAGTATTAAGAATGCTCCCTTTGTGAATATAAAAACTTCAGCCAGCAGTGACTGAACTTGGGGATTATTAACATGAAAAGACTCAGAGAAGGATATCAGTACATTTTTATATGAGATAACTAGGGTATAGAGAGGCTAAGGGATTTGTCTAAGTTTTCACAACAGACAGCCAATGATCATAATTACCAACCAGACAGTCTGACTGTAAAGCCTACATACTGCCTGACTATACCCACTACATTAGAAGCCCATTGCAATTACATGGACCGTTAACTGGTCCCAGAGCCCAACTCCCATTCCATAACCACATACAAAGCATGGAAAATACTTGGGAGAGGAAAATGAGATTTGTATGTTTTGAGAAAATGAGCTATTTTAATATTGTTGGGAAAATTAATTAATGAGAAGAAAATAAATAGTGGGACCTGGGATGGAGATTGTTGTTGTTGTTGATTATAGGACAATGATATTTTTAAGGGGAGAGGGCTATTAATTTACATTATTTAACAAAGGAGACGGATGTGTGATTTATTGAGGTAAATGTTTTGGGAGCCAAATGGCTACTCTTTTCTTCTCTCAACGCCTTCACCTTCTCACCACTCCCAGCCCAATCTTATTCCTCAATTATTATTTATCTTCTAGAAGAGTCAAATGTTTCAAGTGAAGCTAACATGAACTCTTCCCAGCAAGAGTTTCTGAAGAGCTAAATGGCAGCTAAAGACTCAAATCAAATGGAAGGAAAGGAATTAGAAACCAAATCATAGAGTAAAAATCTCTCACTAACAAGACTTTTGCAATGATCATAGGCTGATTAATATTTTATTAAAGTAATATGGGACATTATGAATTGTCACTGTCTTCTAACACAGGAAATTGGTTGAAATCATTTTTCTCCTATGATTCTCACGTTAAGCTGTCCACAGTAGAGTCTCAGATTACTTCTAAAATTAACACATTTGTCTATTGTTTTATATTATTTTTAAGTCTTGGACTTAGACTCAGACTTGGTATTTTCTACTATTGTTTACTACAAGGAGAAAACTTCAGATATAGAGGAAACGTCTATATTTTCATTTTGTGTAGAATTAGAAAAGGAGGAGGTAATGTTGACATTGAAATGAAACTTGCAAATGAAATGAGTAACTTGACCTTTGCTTCTTGTTAAAATTTTTATTGGAAGAATTTTGATGTGCCTTGGTAGCAAAAACAAATACCTTAGCTATATATTCTCTAAATAATTGAAATGTAGAGAAGTGTTTTTGAAACTTCACATTCTGCAAGTGGTATATGTCTGCATACATGTCTGTTTTAATACAGGTACAGGTAAACCTAGTGGGCATACAAGTGTGCGTGTGTTTGTGTGTGTGTGTGTGTGTGTGTGTGTGTGTGTATGCATACACCCCAATATTATAGTGATTTTGAACCATAAAATAGGAAAGAATGTAAATATTTTCTGGTGTTACAGGCAATAAATAACTCTCAGAGATGGGCATTTTTTTTACTTTTATCTTTATTCAGCATAAACTTTGGCTTCTTCTATGTGAAGCACTAGGCCAGGGGCAGATATAGCCTTCTACCTCCAGTGCGGATAAGGCTGGTTAGAAGCCTGAAAAAAACAAGAAAATTCCTTTGGTGCTAAAAGTTATTACACAAGCAGAGAAATTAATGTTCTTGAATTCTGGATTCATCTGTTTTAAAGAAAAACTAGAGGAAAAACAATTTTGGTGTATGTGGTTTGATCTAATAATACTTTTCTAATTCTTAGAAAATCCCCAACAATATTAAGATTAGTGAAATGCTCAGTAAATATTTTGTTGTGGATAGTTGAGATTTTCAGTTTTAACCAGTGAGTCTGTTTTTGTTTCATTTTTTGTTTAAAATATTTGAATTAATAGAAATTATTCTTCTATGTCAGAAAGTAATATATAGAGCAACACTGGGGTTATGATGGAAATGCCCTGTATGTGTGCTGTCCAATATGGTAGCCACTTGTTCAATGTACCTGTGTAGCATTTGAAATGTGTCAGTTGTAACCAAGAAACTGAATTTTAAATTTTATTCAATTTTAATCCATTTAAATAGCCACATAGGACTACCATATTGGACAGTGAAGGTATAAAGTATTATTCAACTAATACACATCTCTGCTTTGAAATATTCCATTGCATTATCATTCTATAGATCTATATTTTGAGTTGGAAAATAGGACAACTATTACTACCTTTGACATGTGAAAGTTAGTTTCAGATAGTTTTTTAATCTCTATCCTTAAAGCATGCTCTCAAGATAGGTAGCTAAGGAAATACAGCATTGAAAATAACTTGTGAACTTATATTTTCCTTTGCCTTTTCTAATAAGCGAACTATGAACATTTTTCCGGTTAATTAGAGTTGGTATTTATTGAAGTTGGTCTCCTCTGTATAATTCAAACTCAATATCATTAAGCATAGAAGAGAAAAAAGTGTACATTATACCCAGTGGAGAGCTCAAAAGCAAAATTCATGAGCTTAAGGCTAGCAATAATCCAGGTATTTATTTAATTAAAAAGAAAACTCATTTAATATGAAAAGGTGCTGCACACCCCAGTTTTTAAAGTTTTACCACATAGACAATGTGTTTTGCCTGTGACCTTCCTGCTCTTTGAATCTAGTCAACCTCCAACAGAATTTCAGCAGTACCCATCCTTAATAGTCTACATGTGGAGTACATATGATATTTCACTTAACGAGAGAATTTAAATGCATGCCTAATATCTTAAGGGAATAATAAATAAAACAGCTACATACCGGCTGCTTTATCACGCTCTGGTACCACTTCGTAGGGGTAAGCACCTTAAGAGAAAGAGACATTAGAATGCATTTGACTTAATTTAGCTTCATCCAACATATAAATTCACTAATGCAGTATGAAATATAGACTCACTGAAGCAGTCTGTCAGTATTGATAAGCCGAGACTGCTAAACATGTGTCCAGCGCTCTAGTGTGATAGATTCTGTGTAATGTACACCACACACATTTTTCATGTTTTCTCACATGCTCTCTGGCAAATATTGTATTCACTTTTATAGATAAGTCATGAAGAGTTAAAGAATTCATCAATTTGACTAAAGCTAGAAAAGTGGTAATCATGTCTAGTTCCTCAGCTCCTGCTCTTTGTTGAAAGAGCAAAACATAAAGCTGTAGCTGGATGGTCCCAGGTTGGTTAATTCAGGGGCAGAATGATGACATCAAAAATTTGGGGACTTTTCGTCTTTCCATTTGCCTCTCCTGATCACAAGATGGCAGATATTACTCCAAGCAGCACATTCTCAAAACAAAATAGATCAGAAGATAGTACAGCATTTTAACCTAGGATCTACATATTTTCTTAATTAGAGGGAAAAACTTTTCCCCCAAAGTTCCTCCTCTCCCAGGAGTCTTGCCCTTATCTTCATTCAGAATTCAGGGTCCACCACAATCTGTCTCTCAGCCAATCACTGGCAATTACTGTGGTAATTGATGCCATAGTTGGCATGGAGGAATGGAGGTTCACTCCCTGAAGCACCTGAGGGTCTCACCTCTCCTGAGCTTGTGGAAGGCTAAATGTGGGGATAAATTCCAGCTCTGCCAACAAGGAAGGAGTGGTAAGGAAATCTAGTGGACAGTTGGGTAATGATGGCTGCTATATCTACCAGAGCATTTTGCCTGTACTTCCGTCATAGCACTAATACTGTTTTGGCCTTCTTTTATCATGTTGATGAGCATATTTTATTCCTTTGATGGATTCTAGATCCCTTACAGATAGGGACTTACTGTTTTCACCAGCACATGGAACAGTACTTTGTCCTATAGAGTGCTTGATGAATTTACTCCATCGCCCAAAATTGGCACATGCCAATTGACTAAAGGCTTTCTTACCTTTTGTATTGAATCTAAATTCCTTAAAACCAAGTTATTTGTTTTAATATTGACACTCTCCCAGTAAAGGTCTGTTTGTTTATTCCAGAAAATGATTAAGATGCCTTAATCATAAAGGTACTGGAATAAAGTTGCTGTGGGTGCTGTGTAATATAAACCCTGCAAAGACTGTTTATGATTTGTGTGGGTGTAGGAGGAAAAAAAGATTGAAATATAAATATGAGTGGGAAAGAAAACTTGTTTTGAGTTCATTTTATGCACCTGTTAACGTTTTGAAGGCTATAAGGGTAGAATTTGTCATCTTAAAGATTATGAAGTGAAAGAAATGACTTGTATATAAAACCACTATGATTCTCTATTTGAACCTTCCTTATTAAATTTTTCTTAGGGAGACTAATTATTTCTATAATCTTAAGTTCAGTGCATAATTACACATATCACATAATTTCATTTAAAAATACTTTTTCTGAAGAATGAGATATAAAGACCAGATTTTGCTTACTAATATTGTGTGAAGTATAAAGTCAGTGCTCCAAGTTCTAATTTATTTTATAATATAAACATTTTAAAGAGTTTTTTTCAATGTAAAGAATTTTTTTCTTCTAAACTAACTTCATTTGATTCAGATTGAGTGACTGTCCATGTTCGTCATTCTTCACATTATTAGCTATTATAACTGATGTATAAACTTCCATTAAAAAAAAGCATAAAGAGATTCAGTCCTTATTTGCCTGCCAAATGGTCAATTTGTAGGTGTAAACAGTTCCTACCTTATTCACAGATATTCCTTTCTAGCTTGTTCTCTTGAGTGACATGAAAATTTAAGTTTAATTCAACACAAAGACATGAATGATTTTTAAAACATTTTATTGCCTGCTAATGATACTTATTTTTAGTTACAGAATTTGCTAAGTAAAATGATTGTAGGCACAAATCATTGTGTTCTTGTTTTATTCCTAAAAGCAACTGAAGTATCAACTTCAGTTCTCTCATTTTCTGAGTTTTTAATCCTGAAAAAAAATAACAAAAGGAACAATTAAAATAATTTATAAAACATTCCTAATGAGTACCATTTACAAAGCATGTATGGCTTCAGTTTTGTCAGAACAATGTACTTTTGAGTTGAACTCTATAATTCCTGAAGTTTCTTATCTCATTGTCCCTAAGTATTGGGTCCCTACCTTTAGGACACTTAAAACCTATTATTTAGTAACATAGTAACAATTGCTACCTTTTGTTTGGTACTTCCTGCTTGCTGGGCTCTGAGCTAATGACTTTATTTCATTTTCCATAAAACAACTCTAAGATTTATACTCCAATTTTAGACAAGAGGAAACTGAGTTTTGGAAAGTTCAAACTACCTGCCCAAAGTCACCTTTTCACAAATAGTTCTGGCAAAGTATGAGTGCATTATCAAGTCTATGATGTTAATTATTAATAAAGATAAAAACATGCATTTTCTATGCAAACAGATAACATGTACCTTAGACTAGAATGTCAATGATAGGCACCAGATTATTCAATTTCAAACAATTTTCAAAAATTCTGCCTCATCTTCTCCAAAAATATGCCTCATCTTCTTCCAAAAATTGTGAAGACATATATGATATGTATTAATCATATTGGCCATTTAATCTTAGACAATGTCTTTAAAATGATCTGTTTTAGTCACTTTCTCCCATCTTAAAGAAGGGAAAATACCCCAAAATTTGTTGTAACTTGCACAATACCACCTTCTGTTTGAGGGCAAAGCCAAGATTGGGACTAAGGTGTCCTGGCTCTCCATTCAGGTCATTTACACCTCACTCCTCTTTGCTTATCAGGAGCAAATCATTAATAGCATTTATAAATTGGGATCATATTTGGATACAAATACATAGTAGAATCCCATAATCTCAAATACAGGGTTTATGGATATGTACAAGAGTCCTTTTCATTGACTATTCTCATTTGTGGGTAACAGCTTCCTGTAATGCAAGAAGATTTCATCCTAAATTATGACAATTTTCTGCTAAAAGCTTTATCTATAGAGTCCTAGTGCTTAAAAGGAATCTAATAGTCTGTCTAGTTTAGCCTCCTCAAGTTAGATAACCACTTTAGAGAGATAATCTTCTTTAAGGTTGTTAAAGAGATTTTTCATCTACCTTTTATATGTGTTTCAAATATTTGTACCCCCCTAACTTACAAGAATTACTTCATTTTTATCCTCACTGTGATTTTAGCCTATTCAAGGTAGTCAAGCCTTTGAAATATAACAACTGTTATTTGAGATAACAGTTTTGACCTGCAAGTCATTTCTTTCACTTCATAATCTTTGAGGTGATAAACTCTAATGCATAGTCTTAAAATTAGTCTGCTTTAGCAATATATGTTCTGGTAGGAATTCAATAATTGTAGAATTCAAACCCACAATAAAAACTGTTATTAATTACCAAGCCATGTAGATGAATTCATTTGCAATAAACAGTTATAATATATGCTTAGACTAATAGAATTATAGATCTGTAGTTACTGCAACCCTGAGTTGTTTGAGGATTTAGAACTGTGGAGTCAATCCTTCAGGACTATGTCCCAGGATTTGTCTTTTAGTGGCTTCAAGGTATACTCACCACTTCTTCCCGCTTGGTCTTGTCTGTTGCTGGCCAAGCTTCCAGAGGCAGATCAGGAAGAATGGGGGGCAGGGGCTGCATGGGGAACATTGGAGGCAGAGGTGGCTGTGGGGGCAGGGGCTGCATGGGGTGCAGAGGTGACTGGGGCTGGAGGGGCTGGTGGGCCTGGGGTTGGACGGGCTGGGGCTGGAAGGGCTGCTGGAAGGGCTGCTGGGCAGGTGGAGGGAGGTTTGGCTGGTGGTGTTGGGTTGGAGTCATGGAGTGGTGGCCAGGAACTGGCATCATTGGTTGCTGGGGGACCACGGGCTGTTGAGCTGGGACCACTGGGACGTGGTGATGAGGCTGAAGGGTGTGACTCGGGGGATGCTGTTGAGACAGCACGGGGATGATTTGGTGGTGCAGCCATCCACCCATGGGTTCGTAACCATAGGAAGGATACTGGTGAGAAACAGAGAGTCAGGTTTACCATTGGCTCAGTTGACTTCCAACTGGAGAAGTAGCAGTGTTTGTCATTATGACCATATGAATATTTTAGCCATTTTTTCCTTTGCAAGAATTTCTAACTGTGTACACAGATATGACCTTTTACAAACTAAAATTCCCCAAAGTGTCTGTAGGTGGAGTAGATATGATATTTCACTTAATAAGGGAATTTAAATGCATGCCTGATTTCTTAAGGGGATAAGGAACAAAATAGCTACATACCGGCTGCCTTATCATGCTCTGGTACCACTTCAAAGGGGTAAGCACCTTAAGAGAGAGAGACATTAGAATGCATTTGATTTAATTTAGTTTCATATAAACTAAATACTAAACTCACTAATGCAGTATGAAATATAGACTCACTAATGCAGTCCTGTCAGTATTGATAGCCTGAGAATGTGACTTCTACAAAAGAAAGAAGAAGGTAAACAGTTGTTTGGTGCTTCTTATGTGTTAGGTGCTATGTTACATCCATCACATACACTTTTCATGTTTTCTCACATGATCGGAGGCAAGTATCATCATCCTCACTTTTATGGATAAGGTCATGAAGATGTAAAGAAGTTCATTAACTTGACTGAGGTTACAAAAGTAGTAATCTGTTCAATTCCACATTTCCAGCTCTTCATTGCAAGAGCAACACAAACAAGCAAAAATTATTACATAATAATGTGATGTAATATTAATTTAATTCTTTCTTATCTGATGTCACAATGGAAAAAAGTTGGTGGGAGCACTGTCCCTCATCCTTAAAACACAGATTTATTGCTCAAATATGTCAACATTTTAAAGGTTCAACAAAAAAGCTTGTCTTAAATTCTTATGAACATTTTTCTTCAGCTTATATAAGCTCAGATGTTACCTGAGCCTGTGAGAGAAGTAAGTCTCATTCCTCTCTGAACAATATATACTTGATTAACCTCAAGTTTAGGGCTTCTTCATATTTAGTCAACATTTAATCAATACAACAAAAAGTTATTAACCTTGCTCAAATTATACATTATATAGCACTTTTCATGCCCATTAGCTGTGTTACTCTCCAAACAATATTTTGAAATGTGACTCTAGTTATTTCCCTTCTCCAGATGAGAAAACCAAAGTTCAGAGAGAGAAAACATTTCTCCCAAGGCCATGTAGTCAATATAGGTTGAGGAGTACCTCAAACCCTATTTCCAGAACTCTTAGGCTTCCCATTGTTCTGCAGAGTCTCTCATATACCATTTGTCACTAATCTTCCAGCAAAGTCCAAGAGAGACACACATAGAGTGTGAACATCTTAGAATCAGGAATTTTCCAGCTGGAAAAAAATCTTAACATCTTACCTAGTCCCCACATTTTATAAGTTTTGATAGAACAGGGTGTTCAAGCCAAGTTTACTTTCTGCCCTACCTAGAACCTCCCTGATTGGTAGTTGATGGAGGATAAATTTATAGTCATATTTAAGAGTAGAGACTAGGTAGAAGGGTGCTGGAACAAACAATGAAAGCTTGAGGCCATATGTCAGAGCTTAAACTTGGAAGCTAATGATGGGAACTGAACAAGTGCGACCATTTGAGAAACATCTTGAATAAAGAATCAACACACTACTGTTTAGAGCACTCAGGGTATTTCTAACTCAAACAATGGTCAAAATTAGTAAATAGAAAAAATTACCTCATAGCTGAAGTTGATATAACCAGGGTGCCCAGGATGAGGTGGTAGCTTTTATAGGAAGGGGGAAAGGAGAATACAAAGAGAAAGGGTGGGAGAAAGGAAAGGAAAGGGAGAGAGAGAAAAGAGGAAGAGAAGGGAAGAGATTAAGTCAATATGCAATTGTTTACATTAAGGGAGACTAAAACTATTTTTTAATCTATATAGTGCAGAATATATTTGAGATCTACTTTTTGTTTGCACATGTATGCTGTATAGGAGGATTCTTCTTATTTTAAAGAAGTCCCAAACGGAGAAATGACTTCCCCAAGAGTTATAAGGTTTTAATGGGAAACCTGGAAGCAGAAACCAGCATACATTTATTCTCCAATGCTCTTTGGACAATCCCGTTTAACCCATGTTGTCAGGAAATTCTACCCTATCCCACCCACCAGTTTACTTGTTGATGAAACACCCTCCTTGTTGGGAGAGATGTATGTTTCTATTACACAATTTTAAAATACCAACAAGAAAAGAATTGTCTCACAAAGAGACATCTGTAGATTAACTGGTTATGTGCTTAAGTATCAAAGGGATTCTTTTGTTATTAGCATGCAAAGTAGATAAATAACACATCAATACTAACAAAAGGAAAACTAGATGGGAATTATTAATGAATATGAGAACAGTAATATGGGCACAATAAAATGAAAGTCTCCCAAATCCCTCCCCTAGACAATGAAAGCTCACCTATAAAATTTTAAGGCCAATCCATTTTGTTAGACTTGGCAATATTTTATAGCAGAAAAATTTTAAAGTCCAAAATAAAAAGCAACTTGAATATCTGCACCAGGACTATCTGTGATTTCCACAACTCACTGATGCCTGCCTTGTGGAATTCTGGATGGCCCTTGGGTGCAGGAGACAGAGAGGAGAGAGCATCATGCAGAAAATTTCTCTCAGATCCAGAGCTAATTAAGGGTCACTCTTTCTTGTTCTTTAAAAATGCTCATATTTTATGAGGATTTATTCACTCTTACCTCAGTGTACATTATTTTAGTCAGATAACTGCCTTTCCTATGTCTTGATATAAGCCCTCTGAGAGTGAGGTATTGAATTGTGGAGTGGAAATGGCTGAATTTGTAATGCAGGGGTCCCCCAGGGGACTAGG
Organism: Castor canadensis; assembly: GCF_047511655.1. Taxonomy (NCBI): domain Eukaryota; kingdom Metazoa; phylum Chordata; class Mammalia; order Rodentia; family Castoridae; genus Castor; species Castor canadensis. The sequence goes on from NC_133405.1 coordinate 134,423,089, forward strand.
AATTGCCACAATACAGGATTTCAGGAAGGCAGAGCACAGAATCTTGGTCTTGTGGTTGATAGAGGAAGAGAGGAGGCAGGTATGCAAGCTTACTGGCTTCTGGTTGTATCAACTGTTCTTTATGCCACCAAAAAGCATTGCAGCATGTGACCTTAGTTCTCTGTCCTTATGTACCTGTGTCTAGAGAGTGGGTCAGACTTCCTGGTCTTTGGTATATTTGAATGTAAAATATATCAATTTGCATTTGGCATAAGGCAGGATTCCAGACAACTGTACTAAAGCCAAGCCACCTGGTTAGCAGATGCACCTCAGGGATGAGGCTCTGAGAACAGGGAGATGGTTCCAGGACGGAATTCCTAATGCAAAACTCTTACCCCCTGAAGGGTAACAGTAGTGGTACTTTGAAGGCGAGAAAAGACTTGTGAGAAACTGAATTTTAGAAATTGTTGTAGTATTTTCCTAAGGTTGATTAAGTGTTTTCTCTGAAACCTTTTCAAGGATCCCTTCAAAAGATTCCTCCATCTAGAAATAAGCTAATTGCTTCAAAAGAATCTCCTGGGGTACTGGTTAAAATGCAGAGTCTTGGGCCCCACCCCTGCTATACTGAATCAGAATCTATGGTGGATGGCAGAGGTATTTGAGAATCTGTTTTGCTTTTGCTTTTTTTCTTTTTTAACAAACTCTTAAAGGGCTTCTTCAACACAGAAAGATTTGAGTATGTCTGATATTGTACTGTTTTAAGCCCTGAAATTTACCAACTGTGTGGCAGATTTTCATTTCTAAGATGTGAAATTATACACAGACTTAAGCAAGGAGTTTTACTCACGGGCATAGCGAAGGCTGCTCCCAGGAGGCAGGCAAACAAAATCCAGGTCCCCATTTCTGGATGGTTCTGAAATGTAAGTCAACACCCGCTTTTCTTATCTCCTCTTATACATGGACATAATTAATGCTCCGTAATGCATACATAGTCTATAGTAGTATGTTGCTAGTAAAGAGGGAGCAATGATTCTTTGTGAGGTGACCTTACTCAAATGTCATTTCCAGTTAGCACATATCACTGTTTCTGTAGTCATAATAGTGATAAAGATGCTTTTAAATTAGGTTGAAAACTTAAGTTACAGGGACATGAATGACGGATGTATCATGCACCTATACAGCCTTGTAGAATCCTAGAAACTAAATGCTATTTATAATTAATGATTCAAAGAAAGTTGGAGAGCTCATCAAAATCCATAGAATTTTATACTCATAACAAGAAGATACAAACTAGTTTTGTATGGCCCACCTGAACATTGATGCAGTTAAAAGTAAAGACTAATTATTTAAGAAAAGATAGTAAGTAATTTGCCAAAATAGATTAAGGAAGGAGTAGGGTTTAGTTCCAGATGTTCCCATCTATAAAACTTTAAGCAAAATTCTAACCTTTGAGCTTCAAATGTAGAGTAAAAGATATGGTTGAACCAAAGGGAGAAGACAGTGCTAACATTCTGTGATTCTTTAATAAATTTTGAATGACTTCTACCTAAAAGGATCCATTTTCAAGTCAATAGCATCTTCTTTTTGTTCAACCTTGCACTGTAATCTAATCATTCTACAAATAAAGCCCTTGGGACATGATGCAAAACATACCATCCTAAACTATGAACATTGTTTTGCCACATCAGTTATTGACTGATTTGGAAAACTGTTAGAAAAAAGACATTGGATTTTATATAGGAAGTGAATATCCCATGTAATAATGCTGTCTGTGACAAGTACCCTGGTGCTTTCTGCCTCCTAAACCTGCTTGTTTTTTTAAATGATTGAGTTAATAAGAAAAAAAAAACCATTTCATTCATGGTTCCATTTAATGTAATTAAATAAAATGTTTTTCAAAGAAGTAGAAAATGCCTGTGAAAGCATTATTTTTACCTTAATTGGTAAGCAAGGAAAATAAATGTTTTGCTGTGAAAACTGGCTCCCAAGAGAGCTTTGGGTACTGGAACTAAAATTTTTAAAAAGACAAACACTTTACTGAATTAGAAAGTAAAATAATGCATTTAAATAATCAGAGTCTAATTTAATTCTGAACCAACTGAAGAAGTAACTACCTATTGATGGCATAAAGTATTAGAAGTGTGGAATACATTTGCATCTTTTAAACATGAAAGGCAGAGAAAGAAATAAGCACCAGATAAAGGATACCAAATTATGAATAAAATTCACATACCTTTGAATGTATTCTGAGTAAATTTCTGTTTGAAACTCAGGGATACTTGATCCTTTAGATTTCATCCAACTGCGAGCCCAATATATATCATTCACAGCATCTACAACAACCAATCAAGTTTCTGAAGTAAAAAGTGTTGAGTATAACTAAAAAACCCTGTATCATGACTTTTTAGATGCTGTGATCAACCTTAAGATTGTATGTTGTGATTAGTGCATATAGAGTCTTTCATTACAGGCAATAATAGGTTTAGGAGGCAAAAATTTTCATCAGGCTGTCTGAAGTCAGCAAATTAGTTGACTGAACATGCTGATATATTTGAATATATTTTTAAGAAGCTGCTATGCCATTGTCTATTTCACAGTTGCAGCAAACAATACTGTTCTCCCTCCTTCACCACCACCAAAAGGTAGGTGGTTGAGTGTCTGTAGTACTCACAATGGCCACTAGGGTTCTCCAGCCTTTTGGGATCAGGATACTTTGATTCAACTCTCTATTCTAGTAAAAAAGACCAAAAAACTGCTCTCACTAGTATATCTCTAATGGATCATAATTTCGTGATCTCCAGTGCTCTTTCCTTACTTCCATTAAAGGTATTTTTTCTGTTTCCTATGGCTGCTCTTTTATCACCACTCTGATGTCCACCAAAAGAGGGGACAAAGGCCCTTTTTCTTGGCAGCATCTTTAAACCAATCTGCCATCAAAACAACCATAACTTCAAGGTTATTGCAGTAGTAAAACTTATACTAACAATCTTAGGGACAAGGCAAGGGACATATAACATGTCAGACAGTATAATTTAAAAGTATATTTGGATCTTTACAGACAAACACATGTCACAGGGGATATTGCTCTTACTCCCCTTCTCCACAGAGCAGCTTGGCCTCTTATGCTGTGGTGACCTTTCTTAGCCTGCACCAATCCCACTTTATCATATTGGCAAACCCAATTTCCTGTCTCTTCTTTTTCAGAGCCTAGTGACTGTCTCTTTAGTTGCATTGCTCCCATGTTTTCGGCATCCTCTTCTTTTCTTAAACAACATTAACTATATCTATTCACTCTAAGAGAACCTCTGATCTAGCTCTTAAATTCACATGTGTTTTACCTAGCTTAATGAAAATGCATGGCTATTTCATTTACTCTAGAATCTGATAGATTAAGAAGCAAATTTGTACCTAGTGACAGAAAGTAACTGATGAGTTGTCCATCACATTAAATCACTAAAAGATATGATTGGTGTTATAGCTACATCTCTTTAATATTTATGTAGTATTTATAAAGTTTATACATATACATATATTTTTATTTAGATTATTCATGTTGAAAGGAGAAAGTATTCATGAAAGTATGTAATATGTAGTAACTGTGGAGAGATATAGCTTAAACTTGCATGGATCCTGATCCCAGCCTTATCATGGGTTGAGGGAACATTGAAAAATTATTTAGCTTATCTGAGTCTCAGTTTCCTCATTTAAAAGGTGGAGATAGAAATAGAACCAACCTGAAAGGATTAGTGTGAAAATTAAATGAGAGATGTCTCTGGGGAAACTGAAAGTTTATTTATTGCCCACCCCACTCCCCTCACTTGACAAATAATAAAAGTTTAAAGAATGTTAATAAACAAGATCTAAGATAATCTTTAGGAAAGAATTAGTAAGGATGAGTAAGTATCATGAAGAAAGGTAACCCATTTAAACATGGAGACAGAGATTGCAAAGAAGGAAGTAGAAGACTTTAACAGGCAAAACATATATGGTTCTAAAAAACAAGTATGCCCAGAGTTTGCATTTGTTTAACAATATATTTATTAATGAATCATATTTCAGAGGAAAAAGGGATTTCCTCTGAAGGAAGTTTCAAAATGATTTTTTAGAGAGTTGGCAGAACTATACAAGGTAACAAAATAGAGAAGGAAGGAGAGGAAGGAAATATAAGTCACATATATCCTCTGTCAGTCTTCCCCCATTTTATTTGTTTACATATATTTGAGTGTCTGAAAGCATCCGGGATATATTCTTCTACAAAATTATGGGTGTTCTCTACTAGTGAAGTCACTGATGAATTATTTTTAGTCTTATTATACTTTTGTAAAATTTATCTTAGTACTTTTTCTCACCTTCTAAGAATGAGAGGGTAATAGGTTTGATTACAGTGATCAACAAATATTTTCTTATTGTGGAAGTAATTCCTCTGGCACTAGAGATACTGAGTTACTGCTCACTCGCCATAGACAGCAGTTTATGACCAGGCTTTGATGACCAATTCCACAGAAGTAGTTTCTTTCTATCTATTTCCTCCACTGCATATACTGACCCGTTAGGTATTACAATATGGATCTCTGTGTTTGAATTATCTTCCACTAATGTAGACCCCACTTACATAGCTTTAAAATAAGAAAATCCAAATAAAATGTGCAAAAAAATCTGAATAGACATTTCTCAAAAGAAAAACTACAAATGGCCAGAAATATATGGAAAAATGCTCAATAATCATTAACCATCAGAGAAACACAAATCAAAAGTACAATGGGATGTCATCTCATCCCAGTTTGAATAACTGTTCTCAAAAAGACAAAAATAAAATAACAAATTTGCAAGGATGTAGAGAAAAGGAACTCTTCCACACTGTTTTTGGGAACGTGAGTTCCTAACATTCAGTCATGGCAGCGAACAGTATGGAGCTTCCTCAAAAAATTAAAGAGATCTGCAATATGATCCAGCTATGTCTCATCAAGGGAATATATATAAAGGAAGTAAAATCAGTATGTCACAGACACTTTCATCGTCAGGTTTATTGTGGCATTGTATACAACATCTAAGATATAGAATCAGCATAGGTGTCCATCAACAAATGAATAGATAAAGAAAAGGTGGTATATATACACAATGAAATATTATTCAGCCATAAAAAAGAATGAAATTCTGTCATTTTCAGCAAAATGGATGGAACTGGAGAACATTATGTTAAGTGAAATAATCCAGTCTCAGAAAGATAAATTCCCTGTGTTCTCTCTCACATGTGGAAGCTTTAAAAGGCTATGTGAATGTAGAATAGTGATTACTAGAATCTGGGAAGAGCGGAGGAGGAGGAATAAAGGGAGGTTGGATAACAAGTACCCAAACACATTTAGATAGAGGGAATAAGTTCTAGTGATTCATAGGATAGTGGTTATTACAGTTCACATTAATCTATTATATATTTTATGAAGATCTAGAAGATAAGTTCTCAAAGACAACAAACATGAAAATAAGGAGAGGCAAGTGCCATTTACCCTGTGATCGGTGTATGTTGTATTCTTGTGTTGAACTATCATAATGTGTACCCCAATAATAGGTACAATTAATGCTTGTTAATCAAAACACCTTTAAAAAAACACTAAATGTTTTGGTGGGAAAAACAAAGCTTCAATTGATTTTTCCTGTGAGCAGTTATTTCATTTATGTAAAAGTTAACCTTATAAACAATTGACTTGATCAACTACATTTGTTATATGAAGGGATAACATTTCCAAAGTATTTCTATTCTTGTTTTTCTCGGTTTTCTAAGTTCAACGTTTCTTCTCTCTTTTTAAAAAATCACTATTTAAAAACTGACTCTTAAGCATGAAATATTTTCCTCTATGACAATATCTATGGGACAACTGCATCTTTAACCACTTCTGCATCCATTCCAAATATGTATGTGTCAAATACTTACGAACCTCTGACTGTTCATATTAAAACAGGGACAAATGATATGTGGATTTCTTACTGCTTCTAAAAGTTGTTCTCTGAAATGATAAGGGAATAAATACCCTTATGAATTATAACTGAGTTCTTTAGCCAATTTTTTGTAGTTCCTTTTCTTCTTGACTTGCAGTCTATCACTTTTGCTGTTCCCAGGATGCTTACACTAGCAAGTTCTCCCCATCTAATTTGCTGTTTCTAATTTATGGTGTGCTGAGAAACCATAGGCCTGAGCTTGTTTGAGATATGTCTTGACTGCAAGTAAAGGAATGCTCTAAGTGAGTGTGACCTGCTCACAGGGGCTTACCTGTGAGAAAAGCATAAAAATTATGGTTTTCTGGCATTGAATTGTGACTTCAGGAAGGGTGGGATTTTTTGTTTGTTTGTTTTAGGCTTCTGTACCCTCTCTTACTTCCTGGGTAAGAGTGAGAAATCAGTCATTATGAGTTCTAAAGCCTTTCTTCTCATTTGCAGGAGCTCAATTCTTGAGTCTTCTACTAAAGCAAACCCAGGATTATCCAATATTCTGGAATACTTTCAAGAATAAGTAGTCTAAAGTAACTGGAGATAAAGCTAGTTTTTCATATGTTTCTTTTATACACATTTACTTATAAGAAAATATCATTCTCTGGAGTGTTTCCCCCCACCCTGGAATGGAGTTGAAGTTTACCCTCTTCAGAATTTTGACACTTGACCACTAATATATTTTGATAAACATTTAGTCTTTGGTCACATGGCAACCCAAGAAAGTCAGGTATTGTGTCTTATACTTCCTTGGAAGCTCTTTAGTAACCTAGAAAAATCTCTCTTACAAAGTAGGTGGAAGATGGTTAGCTGAGATGAAAACATAGAAAAGATTCTTAATTAATGTGAGTTCTTCATAGGCAAATCCTGCAGTGATTTAGATGGACTTTTTGAATAGCTAAGGTAGATAGGAAAAGTCCTCTTTCTCTAAAACCCTTTCTCCCCGCCCCGACCCCCGCCACCATTCTCTTCTCTGTATTTGGGCAGATATCCACCAAAATATTAACAATAGTTTTCTAAAGTATATATTCCTGAAAGTCTCTGGATAGCCAAGATTTTATTTCTTTTACATAATCTGTGAATGCAGTAAGTGCAAAGTAAAATACTAGAAGTTTTAAACAATATTTCTTATTCATGTTCAGCAAGAGTAATGAGTGAGAGTGCTACTTCTTCCATAGACCCTGGGTTTATTTAATCTTCCTTCCGGGGGTGGGAAGGATGAGCATAAAATCCAAGACAAAAAACACAACATTTTTTAAAGTGAGAAGGTCTTTTTAGATCAAAAGTAGATAATATCTTAATAATATAAGCATTCATAGAAAGAATTCACGCAGCTTGTAATTTGAAAGGTCTATAGGCTTTTGCTAAATACCTGTTGGAGCAACTTTCAAGAAGGGAAATTATATGCAGATGGGTAGTGTGTTGTTTGGCCTATAATTAACTGGTAACTGTCAGGAGTGAAAATGTTACATCTGTGTTAACAGAGGTAGCACGGTAATGTAAAACCAAGCATTTTTTTCTGTTTATTGGACAAAATATGCCAAAGTAAGTTGCACTTTCCTACTGGGATTCAACAAAGCATACACAGAGCAGTAGTTTCTAAAGAAAAGCAATATGCTAAGGTGGAAAGAACTTAGTTTGTCTTTGGGAGAAGACATACTAGGTCAGAAAGGTGGTTGGGCCATTGACCCACAATGCCTGATGTTAGCCAATGTACTTGACTCCTTTGGGCCTGAAAAATGGGAAATCCTTAGTAAGGGCACACTACTGTTATTCCATGCTTGTTTTGACTTTTAAATATGATTTATAATATTAAAATTATTTGAGTAATTACTGGAAGAAGAAAGAAAGAAAATTCAAGGAAACAAAGGTAATAAGTCACTGGCCAAAAGATTGGAAATGATCACTGTCCTATATTCGATAGAATTTTCTTCTATTGTTCTTGAATGTAAAATCTTACATTGTTCTACACTTTAGCTGCATACCCTTTATATTCCTCTCTTGAGGAATTGCCTGCAAGGGCATAAATGTAAAATGCCAGAATGCTATTTTCATATAATCTGCTAATTCTACAGGGAAAAGGACATCCAAGCCAGCAGTGTCACCAGTTCCAACTGTCCCCATTGCTGGTCTCTATTGCAGCTATTATTTCGATAATGGCCCTTCTAACATGGACAGAGCCTCAAGAGACTTTCCAATTGATCACTTGCTTCTTCACTTCCTTGAACTATACAAAATTCAGTGATAGCAGTTAAGAATCATTTCCAAACCTCTATCTCAAAAACCATTCATGAATGGTATGCCTGCTTGGAGTGCTGACTAAATCCAAAGTTGATATAATTCTGAGAAATGGAAATAAGCAGGAGTAAGACCAGAAACTAATTTGGTTCTAATAAATTTTGTTGTATCGTAGTTTTACTTGGAAATTAAATTATACCAATACAATAACCATTTTTGAGAATTCTGTGGGGTGCATGCAAGTTTTCTCATTAGTTTTCTCCCTAGTATAATGCTAAAGTAGGGTTAAAATGATAAAATTTCCATTTTTATCTTGCTTAGTGCACCATCTTTATCATCATTTTTCTCTTAGTATAGTGATAGTCATCTTTGAACTCTGTTCTCAATAGCATTCCATAACCTCCAGAATTCTTAACCCAGCAGAATAAAATATTTACTGTGTCTCTGTAATGTGCTGATACCATGGCATAGGATACTATGTACTGTAGATTACAGTAGAATAATATTCTACTATGTACTGTAGAATATTATTCAGCCATAAAAGGAAATTAAGTAATGACACATGCTGCAACATGGAAAACCCTTAAAATTACACTAATAGAAGCCAAATATAAAATAAAAAACCATATATTGTATGATTCTGTGTATAGGAGATGCCCAGAGTAGCAAATTTGGGAGAAAGTAGATTTATTGCTCCTAGGAGTTGTGAAAGGGAGGAATAGGGAGAGACTGCTAATGGATACAGAGTTTCTTTTTGGAATGGTGGAAATGATCCAGAATTAGAGGTGATGGTTGCGCAACCTTGAGAATGTACTAAGTCATTTAATTTTACACTTTAAAGTGATTAATTTTATGATATGTCAATTATATCTCAATTTTTTAAAATGTAGACACAGGAGATGCTACACACAGCACAACTGTGCAGAATAATAGTACAAGAGTTGCCTTATTATCATAAAGTTGGTGATGATAACAAAGTACCAGCCAGGGTAAGCATTTTACATATCTAAATATTTCTTAGTCATTAAACATGTTTTAGGTTCATAGACTACATTATTGATTAAGACAAGAAAAAAATCCCTACACACCATCTCAAAGAAAGCAATTATGAACAATGGGCATGACAATTAAATATGTAAGAAAGTGAGAAGACCTATGGAAAGAGAAAAAGTAGAACTAGCTAAGGAAGATCAGAAGTGCTGAGCTGCATATTTCAATGTGGAGGTTAGCTTTGACCAAAACCTTGAAGGAAGAGAGGAGTTTGTGGGTATCTAGGACCAGCACAAAGGCACCAGCATGGAAGTAATTTGGTGTGTTGGTGAACTATCTCAATGCCAGTGTTGCTGAACTGTGCAAGGTGGAGAGCATAGTAGGAGATGAAATCCAAGAGGTGACATCTTGTAGTGCTTCTGTGCGCTAGCAACTAATTGTAGAATTCCTTCCCTAAAATAATTGTCTTCATTTACCATGTGGAATGATGTTTGAGCTTTGGGGATGTGAAAGATTCAGACAGATACAGAGTCTCTTTCATCATAGGGCTAAGTCATAGACAGGAACAGAAATGAATGGCTAGAGGGAAGAGGGAGGCCTTGAATGTTGAGGTAAAGCACTGAGCATTTCATCTCACCATCTTTCTTTTCTTGGATTTTTACAAGAGGGTTCCTTGGGAAGCTGAGACTCATGTCAAGAATGGGGAAGTTGAGCTGGCCATCTTCACATAACAAGGAGAGCCACAGCAAAGGAAAGAACCTTGGGTTCCCACGCTGACCAGGGCACTCTTGACCTATTTGCTAGCGGACAAGTGAAACACATCTCAGGGCCCCAGACCATATGACTGCATTATGGGAACAGCTGCACAATGATGAATTTAGAAAGTAAAGAACATAGTTAATGTTTCTTCTATAAAATATAGAGCTGCATATAAAGAGTGTTCCCAGAGATTATTCCCCAGGAAAACCTGGAGCTATTCAAAAATGTTCTATAATATTAGTTCTTTTTTTTAGTAAGAAATAAAAACTATTTGATGAAAGGTCTATAAAAGGATTTAACAACGATATTGGTATATGATCTGTATACCATAAAGTTTGCCTGTTTAGAATGTGCAATTGAGTGGTCTTTAATATATTTTTAGAAAGTTTGCAAAGGTGGCAACCATCACCATAATCTAATACCAGAACATTTTCATTACCTGATAAAAAATCCCATACCCATTAGCAATCTTTTCCTATTTCCTCTGACAACCACCAAACTACTTTCTGCTTCTGTAAATTTGCATGCTCTGAATATATCATATGGAGTCATACAACAAGTGGTTGCACAATGGATCACTCAGAACCTCTAGCTTTCTAGGCATTTGGGGTAGATAATTCTTTGTTGTTGGATATTAAGTAACATCCATGGCTTCCACACCCATACAGCCCAAAATCATAGCAAACCAAAAGTATCTCCAGATATGGCACATGTCCTGTGGGGGCAAAGCGCCCCCAGTTGAGAACCACAGATCTCCAGTGTGCTGCATGTGTAGGGCTGTATAAAATGGGTTGCAGGCCTGGACCTAGCATATGTTAGAGACACAGCACTGATTTAGTGATCTCTGAAGCTTCACACTTTCAATCCTGAGTTCCAAAATTCTGTGATTCCTCTTAAAAAATGGTGAAGGGATAAATAGAGGAAAAAAAACAGTAATATAATTTATTTATTTGTTTGTTTATTTTGGGCAGTACTGGGGTTTGAACTCAGGGCCTTGCTCTTGCTGCACAAGCACTCCACCATTTGAGCCACACCTCCAGCCCTTATGCTTTGTAATTATTTTTCAGATAGGGTATCTTACATTTTGTTCAGGCTGGCCTTGGACTGGGATCCTCCTACTTATGCCTCCCACATAGCCAAGATTCCAGACATGCTCCACCACACCCACCTTGTTTGTTGAAATGGGATCTTACTGACTTTCTGTCAGTGCTGGCCTAAATTGCCATCTGCCTCTGGAGCAGATGAGATGATAGATGTGAGCCACCACACCTGGCCACAATAGTTTTTTTAAATGAAATTATTGTTCAAAAAAATATGTGGTGGAAAAAAATCACCCATTTTGCGGTGAAAATATAGTAACTGTTGTTTAAAAAATAAAGTTAATTGGCATATGCCAGTGGTCTTTACCTTCAGTATAAAGGACTGGAATCGTGGTGTCAATAATTCAAAAAGTGTCTTAGTTTGGAGTTGGCCTCTTCTTTGCTACAACTATAAAATGTGGTTCTCAAAGAGTTTTCCTTCAGTCAGCTTTAAAATGATTCTGCAGTCTATAAACACTCCTTGAGCAGCAAAAGGAAGCATGAGATTTGATTTATACCGTGCCTAATGCAAACAAGTTGCCAAACACAGTTTGATCATACCTTGCTAATCTAACTTAGTCTCAGGAATGGAGGAAAGAGAGGAAGCCTGTGGGCCTTGAAATGTTCAAAGGCAGTGCGTAACCATGACCTCTTTTCTGTTCAGAAAAGCACAAGTGAAGGAGGCTCTCATCCTACCTGGTAAACTCACTTAGAAATAAATGGGTTGAAGAAGTGCATGTTGTCCTTTCTAGTTCTTAGAATCTGCCCTGTTCAGAGTGGGAATTGTAAAATTATTGAGGTAATAACTGGCATGCTTCTTTCTCTCAATTTTAAGCAAATGTTTTCTTCAACTGCCTTAGTCTATGTAACTTTGACCCTCCAGGACTTGATACTGTGTATATAGCAGGGCTAATCAGACTAGTCTTGCCTGATACCCGGACTGTGTTTATAAGAAGGTTGTCATTACACAGTGGCTTCTCTGTAAATACAAAATGTAAATATCCTTATTTCTCGTGGACTAGAGAAATTAAATAATATTGCTTTTAGCTTTTGTTTACTTCAGGGATATTACTGAATTCCTTAAACTCAAGCTGATTTAAATTTACTTAAAAAGCCATGTTCCAATGATGTTTACAAGATTTAATGTGTGCATATTTATAAGGTTTTCCCCTTTACCTATTGTCCCACCCTATCACTCAGAATGTGGAATAGATAGAGTATCTGAAGGAGTTTGGGTCTCACAGGTGAGTCATAAAATTACATGAAAGCAAAACTTGTGGAAATAGCTTATCTGTGTGATGGTCCATCTGGAAATACCTGTAGACCAGTTTCCCACTCAGCACCTTTAAGAAGGCTCAGCTCCATAAGGATGGCCTGAGTTTTTCATGTAACTCAGGAATCTTCTAGTCCAGTTTAAGATATACTCTGGGACTCAATGACCTCTTTCAAAATCTCTATTACAAAATAATTATCATCCTTTTCCTTTTCTTTCTTTCTTTCTTTTACTTTTTATTTGTTACATACAGTGCTAGGGATGGAACCCAAGACCTCACACCTGCTAGACCACATCCCTAACCCTGGTAGGCTTCTTCTTACAGACAGTCATGAAAACAAGAAGAACCAGTAGGCCTTAACCAAGGATGAGTGTACCCTTCAGGGGACATTTTATACTATTTGCAGGTATTTAGGGCGAAGGGGAAGGGATGCCTCTGCCATCTAGTAGGAAGAGATCAGAGATGCTAGTAGACATCCAGCAATGCACAGGGCAGGCCCCAAAGTAAAGGATGGTCCAACTTCAAATGTCAGTAGTTTGGAGGTTAAGAAATTTTGCTCAACTAAATCCTAATTTCCTCAGTTTCTCTACCAAGATGTGGAGGATATCAATACCCACATCCAACTATTGTGTCATTTGGAATGCTCTGAAGAGAATATAAGGATGCATTTGAAAAAGTCCTTTAAGATTTTAGGGAGATGTATCTATATATTTGATATTTCAATATTCTAAAGGTATTATGGCTTTTTCCAACAAGTGTCACCCCAAACCCTGAGTCTCTGTGGTGCCCTTTCATGGAAGGAGTATGGTTCTCTCATTTGCTTATGAAATGTCAGTTGCAAGGGTGATACTGTCCTGCATTTTAGCTTGATGATATATGTTGCTTCTTTTCCTCTTACTATGTTGGTTTAGTATTGTCTGAAACAATGGTTCTTAAACTGTGGTCCCTGGGCCAGCAGCATCAGTATCACCTGGAAACCTGTTAGAAATGTACGCTATCAGTCCACACCCACACCTACCGAATCCAAAGCTCTGTGGGTGGGGTCTAGCAATCTGTTTTTACCAAGCTTCCCTGTGGTTCTAATGAATGAAGTGTGAGAACCACCAGAGAACAACAGTACCTGGTCATTGGTAAAATCCAGGTGACTGGCCTGAGAACCCTGGTAGAAGGCAGATTCTCATTCAGTAGATCTGAAGAAGAGACTAAGATTTTGGGCTACAAATATGATAGCTTGGGTTCAAAACTACCAATACTAAAGTCCTCTTTTTTCCCACCTTCTTTTTCCCTCTTCAGAAGTTAGGAAGATAAATTGTACTGACTTCCTATTGCTGCTATAATGAATGACTGCAAATTTAGTAACTTCAAAATATAAAAATTATAATATAGTTTTGGAGGTAATATAGCTCTGGAGGTAAGAAGTCTGAAATGTGTTTCACTGGGCTAAAATCCAAGAACCCATTTTCCTACCTTTTCCCAGCTCTAGAGACGGCCCACACTCCTGGGCTGAAGATCGATCCCCCTTCTTCCTTCTTCAAAGCCAGAAATGGCCAGTCAAGTCTTTCTCATCCCACACCATTCTGACAGTGACTTTTCTGCCTCCTTGTTCCACACTTAAGGTGCCTCTGTCATTGTGTTAGACCCATGTACATAATTCAGGAGAACATCCTTATGTTTCTGTCATCTGATTAACAACTTTATTTCCATTTGCAGCCTTAATTCTCCCTTGCTATGTAACACAACATATTCACATGTTCTGGAGACTGGGATGTGGACATTGTTAGAGAGCTGTTATTCTACTTCTCACACAGGGCATTTTTGTTTTCTTCTCACCAAATTTTTCGGTCATAGAGAAAAATCTTGGAAAGATTCCAATCAGAACCAATCTCCTACAAATTCAAAAATCTTCCTGTAAAATTCTTTGAGCTTGGCTATCTGAGATTGGCCTCAACTAGACAGTAAACTCTTATTAAGAACAGACCCCATCTTATGCTTATTCTTCCCCATCTCCAGTACCTAGAGAGGGATTTGTCTCACAATAGGTGCTCTTCAGACATTCTTTGATTGATAAACTGCTTCCAAGTGTATAGGCACTACATCATACATAGGCAGTAGAATCTTGTCTTCACTTTTGCTGCTAAAACTTCCAAGCCTTATATGCCTCATCTGTGAAATAAGGATGATAATGTTTTCTCAATAGAGTTATTGTGAGGATCAAATGAAATAATGTAAATAAAGCACATGGACATATATAATTATTTCCCAACTTAGGATGGCTCAACTTATAATTTTTCAACTTTATCATGGTACAAAAGTAGATTTTATGCAACCAATCTATTTTTCACTTTCAGTACAGTATTCAGTAAATTACACCATAGGTTTTGTGTTAGATGATTTCACACAACTGTAGGCTAGTGTAAGTGTTCTAAACATGTTTCAGGGAGGGTAAGTTATAATGTTTTATAGGTTAGGTATATTGAATGTTTTGATTTATAGTACTTTCGTCTTATGGTAGGTGTATAGGAATGTAACCCAAATTTAAGTTGAGGTACATCTATATACAATTTACATGACACATGAGGTCATCACATGGTAGAGTACCACGTTGTGATCACTTCGTAGCAAAACTGCCCAAGTGAAGGACAGGTAGGTCGCATTGGGTCTCTTTACAAAATGCTTCTTGAAGGGCTTTTTCCAACTCCTTTTAAAATGTAAATTTAGCAGCAGCAGTTGCCAGTGTAGACTGCATTTAAGAAACATTTCAGGAGTTTTTAAAAAAATATTTGTGCCTGGATTTCCTTCCACTTACTTTCTCATGCAATTGGTCTGAACAATTGTCCCAACTGTTACCGTGTTTTTTTAAAAATAACCTGGGATCTTTAAAAATGTTGATGGCCAGTTGCTATCTCCAGAAATTTTAGTTCAGTTGAACATTATGTGCAGCCAGAGTTAAAATCCATGGAAGACACTTATTCTACCTTATGAATTTATTGTTATATTTGTCAGTTAGGCTTTTGTGTGAAAAGTTGTAGTTCCATCAACTTTGCCCAAATCAGTGGGCTTTTTTCATAGGTGAATTTTCATTCCGTGTCACGGATGGAACGGAGAACACTGAACACAATGTCATTTATGATCATGAAAATAGTATCATACCCACAGAGCTTTTGCACAATGGCAGATCCACAGTCAGCAGTCAGACTATGTGTGCCGGTGATGGAAAAAATGTGTTTTTCATGGTCCCTTGGTTTATTCACAAGTATTTCATTTCAAACTGGATTTCTCACAAAGTCCACATGAGGCTGCTAACATGTTGATTCAATGAATTGGTGCATTTTGTGAACCACCCATTTGAGTGGGTTGCTTTGGGTGTAGCTGTTTTGATTTTTTTCCTTCCTCTGAGTATATGGTTTTGTTCATTTAATCAAACAAATCCAGTTGTTTTGCCATTTTGTAGACACATTCTTTGTGTGGCCAAGAATTCTGTTTGCGGTGACCACACCACAACTAGGTTTGAACGTGGACCAGCCTGCAAACAAGTGCTAATTTGAATCAATTGTTAAGATTGCCAGCAACCAACCAATGTGACCTCCATCACTGGGTTTGGTTAGCAATCCTGAAAGCAAGGCACTGTGTTTATTCCATTATCATTTCCTTCATCCATCAAAAAACCAAGTCTTCAAGGATGAGAAAGGAATAACCTCAAACTTAAGGCATTTTTGTTCATGTTAATTGTCTATATGTCCTTTTTCTCAGTACAAGCATAATGTATGTTTGTAAATAAATTCCAACAATATAGAAATGCATTAGGCAGAATGTCAGAGTCCCTAAGAATCCCATCCCCTTAAGTGATAGACACTATTAGCCGTTTGAGAACACAATCCCAAGTCTTTCTGGGAAATTATAGTAGACACATTATTTATACTGTTCTGGAACTTCACTGTTTAACTTTTCATACAGTGAACATCTTTCCAAGTTTATACAGAGAGAGCTGCTTCATTTTTCTCCATAGCTTCACAGAACTCCATTAACTAGACATCCTGTAGTTTATTTAGGCAATTGCCCATTGATGGACATTTATGTTATTGATGTTTCTTTAAACACATAATTAATATACAATTATTTATGTTATGTATTAATATTATATATTTACTATATTTTGAAAAGTATGCTATACATGAGGAAAGTCCACATTTCATAAATTTGGAACTTAGCAGTTTCTGCAAATTGAGCACACTTCTGCCAGATGAACACCCGCACCCTGCGGGGTGTGCTGGGACACCTTTCCCAGTCACTTCTCCCCAGAAGTGACCCCCATTTTGTGTTTTCATGCCATAAATTGATTTGGCCTGTTTTTGTACTTGATGATAACGGTATCATAAAAAGTGTTCTGTTTTGTGTGTGACTTACTTTGCCCAATGTTATATCTGTGGGATTCATCTGTATTCTTGTAGGTGGTTGGAGTTTGTTTTCTCATTCTCATTGTCATGTAGTTTTCCATTATGTGGATAAACCACAATTTTCCCATTCCGCTTTGACGGACGTTTGGGTAGTTTACAGTTTGGGACTGTTGCAGATAATGCTGCTATGAACATTTAGGCACACACCTTTTGATGAATACTTGCACATATTTCTATTGTTTTTCGTAGTGATTTTTTTTGCTGTCATAGAGATGGTATTGAAGTTTTTTTCTGTGGATGTATCTCACACATTTTATAAATATTCCTTCAATTTTGTTCTATTCCTAGAAATAGAATTGGTGGGTCAAATGTTTTGCACAATTACATTTTGAGTAGGTACAGCAGAAATGCTCCCTGAAAATGTTTTGACTGTTAAGCTAGGCCTACACCCCAAGCAACCTATTGTCACTGCATCCCTGTGCTATTGCTGTTATCTGTGATGCAGACACTGCTGTTATGTCTTCAAGAGTGCAAGGCAATGCTAATGAAAACCAAAGCCTTCATTATGGCCCTTTTCAGATACTGTCTAGTGAGTAAGTGCCTCTCTCGTGTATCCACTGAAAGACAAGACAGACAAAATGACTGAATGTGCCAGGACGTTTGTGCACAGATTGAAACTGCCAGCAAAAGACTTTTGAGCATACTGATGTTGTGAGAATATGCACCAAACGGACCCTGTGACTTCTACCCTCTAGCCCAGGTTGAGAGATAGAGGTTTCTAACCAGGAAATAAGAACCACAGGTCTCATCCAAAAATTTCCCACTCAAAACACCCTATCATTGAGAAGCATTAAGCTGTTGATAGTGATTCCTAATCTTGGAACTATTGACATTTAGGTTGGACTCATTCTTTGTGGTGGGGCTGTCCTGTGCATTGTAGGATGCTTCCCATCATCCATAGTCTCTACCTGTTAGAGAGAGCTAGTAATAGTTCCTCTTCTTAGTTACATTCAAAAATGCCTCCAGTCATTGCCAGATGTCTACAGGTGGGTCGAATTGTCCCCAGTTGAAGACCACTGGGTTAGTGCTTACTAAGGACCATCTGCTCTAAATCAGATTATGTTCAGATTCCAGCTCTACCATTTGTGTGACTTCCTTAGGCAAAGTACCTAAACTCTGTGTCTCACCTGGATCATATGTAAGGTCCAGGTGTCAATAGTAGTGTTTAGGTCAAGCAATTATTGTACAGATTAAAGGGGAATTCTTAACCTGAAGCACTTTCCATAAACTGGCACAAAAAAGTTGTCAGCTTTATTAATCCTAATCTTTACCATTGTCATTATTGTTATTAAAAGACTGGGAGTGGAAAAAAGCTTTCACTTGTGTATTCTGGAAAATAATGTGCACAACATGTATTGGAAAGTCTTCAAAGGACAGTGTACTCACTGTCCTGGAAGAAGCAAAAGGAAATATGAGAAAGCATTATTGAAGTGCTATAAAGAAAGACAATGGCATTTGGTTCTCACATTAGTCCTTATAAAAACAAGAATTAGTGGAAAGTGGACTTTAGTCCACTTTTTTGGAAGATGCTGAACCACAGTAGAGAAATATTTTATTGTACAACTCTTGCTAATATGAAATTAGTAAACTTTCAATAATTGGTTGAACATTGTCATTTTAAATAATAAAATGTATTTAATGTTAAAGAAACCATATTGTTTTTACATTATTAAATAGAGAATGTTATCTCTTAAGATCTTTGTTGGGTTGATGCTCTTCTGATACCCTCTTCTGCTAGCAAAGGTCTAACTTTCATAAACACAAACACTAGGAAACTAAGGAATATAGGTAGCTTCTGGGACTTCCATTCCTTGTCTCATAGCCCCATTACTTACTCTTCAAGGTCAGCAATGTTCCATCTCCCTGATCATTCTTCTACAGTCACAGTTCCCCACTTAATTTTTTTGGAAAAATGATTCTCCTTTTTTAACACGGTTATATTGACCCTACCTGGATAATTTAGCATACCCTCCCCATGTCAAGGTTGTTTACTTAATCACATCTGCAAAGTCCCTTTTGCTATGTAAGGCAAACTATTCCCAGATTCCAGGAATTTGGGGCATGGTCATCTTTGCAGGGTCATTATTTTACACCACCTGACCCACTGGTTTCTTCCATTTCTCAATGTTAGAAGGTGTGGGGCAGTATTCCACAGAGTCAGAAAGAAGCTCAGGTAATTATCTTTCTTGTTTATTTGCCTCTGATCCTATCAACTCTCTGTATGGAGTGACTATCTTATAAAGGGTGTTAAGTTCTTCTGACTTTTCTTCACCTAAAAAGCAATAAAATCAAAGAATACAAAAATAACTAAAATAAGGCTATTGAACCATTCTGGGCAGCATTTTATTTTGAGCTTATCTCCTGACATAGGCAAGAATATCTCCATGGAAGGAGCCAGATCTAAACTGTGTTTCCACATATAAAATTGCCATGCTGGATATCAACAATTAGCTTTTTTGTATTATGATATGAACCCAAATTAATTAATCTGCTTTGTTTGGTATAGCTAATGTATGGCTCACTTTTTAAAATTAAGATGACACTAAAACCCTTTAAATTTTTTAAGCCACTAATAATCACTAGTTTGTGAAAGAAGAAAAAGAAACTGAAGATTGTGCTCCTTACAGCTTGGCAAAAGCTCTAATGGCTAATATATTTGAAGTAGAAGTAGTGTATGGGTTTTCTCATAGTTTTTGATGTTATCTATATGTCAAGGAATGAGCAGAAAATCAGTTTTACTCTAAAACATATTTTCAATTCTTGGTGTTTGGAATCATGTTGTTCAAGTGCTGTTTGCTTTTGGTTTTGACTATATACAGACTTACCATATGATCCAGCAATTTCACTTCTAGGTATATACCCAAGAGAATTGAAAACATATGTTCATGCAAAAACTTATTGCAAATGTTCATAGTCACTTTATTCATAGTGGCCAAAAAAGTGGAAACAACTGAAATGTCCATCAACTGACAATGCATAAACAAAATGTGGTATAGTCATATGGTGAATATTATTTCACCATAAAAAAGGATTGAAATGCTGATAAGTGCTGCAAAGTGAATGAGCCTTGAAAACTTGCTAAATGAAAGGATCCAGATATAAAAAGTCACATATTATATGATTCCACTTATATTAAAAGTCAAAATTAGGCAAATACACAGAAAGATTAGTGTTTTATCAAGGCTTGGGGTGAGAGCTACACACTTTGAAACAGTAAAATCTATCTTAAAAATAGCATCTATTAGTTATAACTCACCAAGGCCCTTATATATCTATTTGTGGTGCTGGGAATTGAGCCCAGGGCTTTGTATATGCTAGGCAACTGTTCTATCACTGAGCTACATCTCCAGTCATATAACTTGTTTTTTTTTAATGTTTCAATATATTTCCTTGCTCAGAGGAGGCATTATTTTCCATATATCAAAACAAGCATTTAGCTAGGTCGGTGAAACACTTTTTGAGAAGAAAACATTTCTGAAAAAATAGCAACTAAAAAAATCAAACCTGTGCCAGAACACATGATTTATTTTTATGTCATACCTAGCATTTGGTGTTATTCTGCAAATTGGTTTCTCTCTTTTCAATTTCCCCTTTTACATGTTTGACACTTAATAGTAGAAGCCAGGAAGCAAGATTTTTTATTATGTTTACTGGAAGTCGTTTTAGCTACTTCGAAACAAATGTCCTCAATATAAATATTCCCCGCTGGTCTTGTTTCCACGTAATAGGGACAAATAGTTTTCTGTATAGATGCAAAAGTGCTTCTCTTTCCAAACTGTCGTTAACCAACAAATACACAAAAGCACAAATGCAAATGCATCTTTTAAGGTCTGTCTCTATCCTTTGGGGGCATACATTCTCTGTAGGGAGAGAAGGCACACATTGGTAGACTCAAATAGTTTTCCAATGTTTAGTAAGACTCAAGCATGTAGCTGAAATATGAAAGATGGGAATGAGTATGATGATTACAAAGAGGAGGTGAGTGTCTATGATGTTAGAATTTTCTGGAAAAATAACAAACTTTTAAACATTGCCAACTCTCCTCTTCCCTCCCTCAATGAAACATCACAAGTGATTATTGCCATATCTCAAATGTTTAGGTCATTTGTGAGCACAAAAGAAGATGTTTGGCTTCTTTAGTAAATACGAAGTGATTTCCTTTGGCCATGTTTTAATGCATTCCTTACAGCTCTATAGGAAACGTGATTGTGATGAAGGTGGTATGATTTTTGTTCATTAAATATGTCCCTGTATATGGGGACAAGAAGGTTTCTCAGAGCAGGTGATGCTTGATAAGCATTGAAGAGCAAATATGAATTGGGTGATCCTTAGTGCTCTTCCATGTGGCTGGAATTGAGGAGTGTGAGGTGAGTGAGGCTTTGTGAAGCTCAAGAACTGAGCTGTAATCTTATATTGTGCAACCTTGTGTCCTCACTTCAGACATGAGAACATCATATGAAAATGTAAGAGACTAGCTGATGATAGTTTTTGGAAGAGGGCAAGGAAGTTCGCTTTTTTAGAGGGAAAGAGCATGCAAGAGAGTGGAGGTGCTGGTGGACATTGCCTCAGAGAAGTGATAAAGAAAAGGACAGTTTTAAGGAAGCAAAGTCCATAGAAACTGGTGAATTTCCAGGCATGAGGAGGACAGACTTAAGGAGTAATGTAAGAAATGAATTTTCTCAGGAACCAAGGTAAAGATCAGTTAGAGTTGAATCAACATGGGTCATAAAACATGGGTACATGAAAGCAATAGTAGGAATCTTTCTGTATAGCTATCCTTAACTCAACTAGAAAAAACGCTTTGTATTTCTTACTATGCATATGTCCTTTCTTCAACAAAATCAGTGATAAGGGCAGAACAAGACCTGCCTGAAACTGAGGAGGGGAGAAGGAGAAGGGTGGGGGAGGAGGGAGGGGGGAAGGGGGGAAGGGTTGAGAAATGACCCAAACAATGTATACACATGTGAATAAATAAACAACAACAACAAAATAAATATTTTTAAACTAAAAAAAAAAAAGAAATTACTTTTCATTTTCCTGGATCATTACAGGAAACCCATACTGATGTATTTGAACTGCAAAATCATTGCCTCTACTTTTATTTGGTGGGTATTTTCATATAATGATTTACTTAAAGGAAGATACTCCCTTTGAATACCCACTGGGTGTTATCATATACCTATTATAAATATTTGTGCATATAAGATGTAAATATGTTACATATATA
This sequence comes from Castor canadensis, assembly GCF_047511655.1. Taxonomy (NCBI): domain Eukaryota; kingdom Metazoa; phylum Chordata; class Mammalia; order Rodentia; family Castoridae; genus Castor; species Castor canadensis. The sequence continues at coordinate 134,445,071 of NC_133405.1, forward strand.
TCATGTAGTACATATGTGATAGTTAAGAAAAGCATATTTGTTACTTGTAGCACATTAAGTATAATGTGTGTAGATATTTAGATCAACTTTCTTAGTTACAAGTTTCCTTCTCAGGCTAGCCATTGTGGGTTTGACAGTCACCACTCTAGTATAAGTATCCTTTCTTTCAAGAATAATTGGAAGAAATGCTGATGGTTCCTAATAAGGAGCTCATATCAAATACTGAAAGTCATGTAATTAATTTTATTTTTCACTTGAGCTTTTTCTCATTAAATACATCAAAGAAAATAAACTATTGAGCAATTTCTATGGACCCATCTGCTCATATGTTTATAGATGTTACAGTGATAGTTTTAAAAGACAAAGTTCTATTGCTACTTGAAATAGTGAAATGCTCCATGGAATATGAACTCTGTCATCTCCTCTGTCATATGTCTGATGACTTCTTTGAAAGGGGCCAAATCTGGGGCTGACAACCTTTTCCTGTAAAGGGTCAAATAGGCTTTGCAAGCTCTTCAGTCTCTACTGCATACTTAACTCTTCCATTGTATCAGTAAAGAAGCCACAGGCAATACAGAAATGAGTGGGTATGGTTGTGTTCCAATGAAACTTGATTTACAAAAACAGGCCTTGGGCTGGATGTATCCAGGACTGTAGTTCTCCACTCTGGCTCAAGATCAACAGTTGCCACCTGAAGGTCAAAACATGCTTCATTCCATGTGTGAGAAGTAACTCATTACTGATAATAAATAAGATATAATTTTTAAATTTTTATTTTATAAAATAACGAAATGAGAGAGGATTTTAGGTGAGCGTAGAACCACCTCACATTCAACGGTCATTCTGAAGAACTTTCTAGTAAAGGAGAGGAAGTGTGGAAAGGCAACAGCAGGATCATGTTTAAGACCACAAACTATGGGAGTAAGACCCCTGGGTTTCAATCTTAGCCATGCCTCATGCATTCTATGTCCTGGGTCAAATTACTCGACTTCCCTATGCCTTGATTTATCTGTAAAATAAGAATATTAACAAACCTTACCTCATAAGATTATTTAATGATCAAAGAAGTAAGTACACAGTGAGGGCTTGGAATGTTCATGGGTATATATTATATCTACAAGAGGTGTTAGTTATCCCCTACATATCTGAATCTCCTGGGAATAGGCATAGGTTTCTGCTTATTTTATCCTTGCTGTGTGTGAGTCACTGGTGAGCAGTCCTTACCATGCACCACTAATAATTGTGTTGAATTCAAATTCTTATGGTGTTAATGGGTCATAATTTTATAGTTCTTACATTAAAAATTCTATCCATAGATGAATATTTAACAAGGAAAAAAAGCAGCAAAACTTGGTGTAGAAAATGTAAATGTGCACAAATCAATAGTGCGCATCAGTGAAAACAACATGGGGACATGTTAGGTGACAACAGTTAGAATTACCAAAAAGTCAGCAAAACGATTGTGTACCTGAATATTTGACATTATATTCTTTACATTTATTTTGCTGAATTCTGGGATTCTGGGTCTTTATTTTTAAAAAATAAAATGGCATTTAGCTACATGTATTGCATATACTATCTTATCCTACTAATTATTAACTGGTGGTTTGGAAGCCAATAAAAATGAAGACTCACTAAGCAAGTTTGAAGTTTTCTTACAAATCAGATTGGCATATAATTTATTTTTCCTTGTATCTGTTTTTAAAATGGTCTTCCTATTGCCACAGTAATTAATTGTGTGCCTATAGCATGCTTTTATGGATCCTATGACTTCCTTCCCCAAAAGTTTGCCCCATTATTTGCCTATTTGCCTTGCTCACCAAAAAATGGTGTGTGTGTGTGTGTGTGTGTGTGTGTGTGTGTGTACATTAAAGTGTGGATCTAAGAGTTTATGTGGCACATTTCATTTATCATGCATATTATATACATTGCTCTGTTTTTATGTTCAATTTACAGAGCACGTAACTGAAGCTTAGAATGGTTAGATACTTGCATGGCTAATTAAGGTCTGATCCAGAATTTAATGCTAGGCAGCAGGACCAGAGAGCTCTCCCTATAACAACTGTGCTACAATACTGCATCCATTTGCATAAAGTACCACAAAAGGAGCAAATGAGATGGTAGCTGCCTAACTGTGCTACCATTAGAAATATTCCCCCATCACATCCAACAGCAGGACTCATGGAAGGTAGCATCTGTATCAAACCTATACAAGTGAAAAACAATTTTAAATGATGAGTGTATGAGCTTGGGGACTTAATGTCTTAATCAATAGCATTATTAGGTTTTATTTCTGCTTTTCATGGAGGAGAAAGGAGATGAAGGAAAACTTGAGCTTCAAGGTAAGGACCCTTGTTGTGAGACAAATCTATCAGAATCAGTCAATGAAAGAATAGAGAGATGGCTCATCCAGCATGTGAGAGTGAAAGAGTGCAAGAAGGGAGTGGAGGCTGGAGAGACAGATGCCAAGATGCAGAGCAAATGTCTATGGAACTTTGGGAAAACTTACATATCTGGATAAATGGCAAGGAATTTTGGTATTCTTCATAGTCACAAATCACAGGTCATTTCAGTGGTCCTCACTCCGGAGCACCCATGAGAATCCCCTGAAGAGCTCTGTACGTCTACCGAAGTCAGAGCCCCAAACCGCCAGGGAGCCTAGTTGATTTGATCTATACTTGTGTTTTCTAATATCATAGCCATAAGCCACCTGTGGCTATTTACACTTAAATCAATTAAGATTAAATAAAATTCAGACTTCAGTATTCAGTTTTGCTAGGCACATCCCAAATGCTCACTAGCCATGAGTGGTGAGTGATCACAATATCAGATAGTAGAGGTGTCATACATTTTCATAAACATAGAAAGGTCTGTTGAATCACACTGTTCTGGAGGATGGGGCAAGGGGACGTAGGCATGAGTATTTTTTTCAAAAACACACCAAATAATTCTAATGTTCAATGAGGTCAGAGAACTGTTGATCCTTACACATGTTGTTCTAAATGTATCACCATTTGTAGATGAACTAATTTCACTTTTGAAGGTTTTCCTGGGAATATTATTAAAGCTATACTTTCTCTACAATTTAGAAATGTAGCTACATATATTTTAATTTAAAGTAGTTTGCTTGCTCATTTGTTCTATAAGTAAAGATTTTGATAAGTTAAATAGGAGCCTTCCCTTGAAATGCATAACTCACCCATTCCCACTTCAAATGAAGCAGTGCAACGATTCATGCTGATCTTGACTTGTTCATTAAGGGAATTTAATAAGAAAAATTGTCTTAAACTGAAACCAAGAGACTCGTTGTCCACAGCTCACATTTCAGGCAACAGATTAGAGGTTATTGAAGTCCATATATTTGGTAATAATCAAAGCTAATTCATTAATGTAATGTTTATTAAGTTGGGTAATTTCCTTTTTCATTAGCGAAGAGAGTGATTGAGAGGAGGCTCTTTGCAAAGTGTTAAAGGCAATTAATGTAACACAGTATCATCAAATGCAACATTGAAAGAAGTGGAAAAGAATTCACTTTGGCATTTTTTCTTGCTGCCTATTTTGTTTTGCCTAAGAATTTTAAGTATAGAATTATCAGTCTCCTAAATATGATTTTCATCTATCCTTGAGGCTTGTTTTATTTCCTGCTGATTTGTAAATATCTGATTTGGGATTAGGTTCTCAGGTTTGGAATAACGTTTTTTCAGCATCCGTGTATCTTTTAGATAATCTTGTTCCAAATCTATTCCTTATTTAGTGAGCAATGAATCTGTCCATTTTGTAATAAATGACCTGTCCTGCAGAGAGTTCACATGTCATCTTACACGTAACGAGGGTCCTCTCATTAAGCATTCTTGTTAGGAGAAACCTGCTGCATCCAACCTTATAACTCAGTGTTCCTCATCAGGTAGGTAGGAAGAGCAGCTGCAATAGATATGCATTTCTTTGTAGCTTATTAGAACCAGTAGCATCATACCCAGTTTCCTCTGAGAACCAATAGGGAAAGATCTTTTATAGGTCTTCTCTCCCAGCTACACAAAATCAAATGCCAATCTCCTACCCCACACCCAAAGTTATTTCTCCGAGTAAAATGTTGAGCCTTATTCTGGGGAATCCAGATTTATTAGAAAATTTTCTTCATAAATAAAGCATCCCTGGGTTTGTTTATTTGATTACTGTTGTGTTGCTTCTTGTTAGTTTCCTGGAGTCTCTTCCTTTTCCCACTCGTGTTGTTGACCTCAGTGTTTTCTTTCTCTTATTATCCCCTTCCTATCTGTTCTGAACCACTCTGCCTCACTCATCTGTCCTAAAACACCATTTTCATAGTATTACACACATACCCCAAAACTAACTTGTAAAAGATCTGACATTTAGGAGACTAGCCCCTCAAATTTATTCTTAAATGCCATTGCCCTATAGGCTGGCTCTCTATTCTGTTTCCTACTGCTGCATGCCTGTTTAGGTATAGTTCTGTGCCTTGATTCCATAAAAATTGAGTGTTCAGCTGCCCTCTATGGATTTACCAAACTCTTCCCAGATGTAGAGAGGCCTTTTGATCTCTATGTCATACATATACAAACATATGTCTTACAAAGGCCTGGATGAAGGGATGGTCACTGGCATGCTCTGATATAGCCAAGGAGTTTAAATTAACCCTTTGCATTTGGAAATAGACAGCCTGGGTTTGAATTCCAATCTCTTACTTCCCAGTTGAGTGACTCTGGGCAAGCTGCTTATGTTCTCTGTCTCTCTGTTTTCTTGTCTGTAAAATGGGGATGATCCTAATACCTGCCTCTTAGAGTAAAGTGAGTATTCATGGAAGACACAAGAACGATGTTAGATGTTCTTGATTGTAGTTATAACAGTTTCAGATTTGTGGCTTTAAGCAGCTTTCCAGTTACTTGATATTTTCCTTTAATGGTAGATTTTATATCCATAGGATCTAAAAGTTAGTCTCCCTGCAGATAGGTCACAGAAGTCACAGGAGGATGCTAAGAATTTGACCAAGGTCAGAAGTGCTTGAAATAGGAAGAGGATGGCCAGCCTCAGTTAAGAAAGTAAGTGACAGCAATGAGAGAAGGCAGAACCCTCCTTTTCTTGCACTTGTCACCTAGTCTTTGGATGTTCTGAGAAAGCCACAAGTCAAGTCTGAGAATTCATCTAAAAAATACCACATTTTCACTAAGCCCTTTAAAGTAGCAGAAGAACTAAAATGGTCTTCACAATTTGCACCTTTCTTGCAGTCTTAAAATTATTGAAACCTCTATGCTACCTGTCAAGAGGTGAATTGGACCAACAAACTGTTGCTCAGTAATGACTGTGACCTAAGTGAAATTTCACTGAACCATTTTATGAGATTCAGTCTTAGTTCTGGAAAATAAAAACATTATTTATTTTCTAACCATTGAATATATATTATTTAAAACCTGAAGGATGTCATTGAAATATCTTCTTTTGCCTGAAAGACTTTCTTCACACTCTGCAAAGTGATACAGAACAATTTTTATTTATTTTGCCATCCAGTTGATCAGCTCCAGTTTCCATGTGAAAACATAGAAGGGGAAGGAATAAACTACCATGTAATACAGGGAGAAGTATAAGAGGGCTCCAGATTCAGTGTTTAGATTTTTGATTTATGTGTACACAGGAATGTAATCTCCCAATGTAAGTTCTCATTCAGATTGTCAGAGAATTCACAGTTGGTGGGAGAGCTGTGCTTCAAGCTCAGATTCAAGGAGTAGGTTACTTCTTTCTATAGTTCTTTCATCTTCAACCCAAGACATAGATTTGGTTACTTAGGGCTGTGCCACAAACCACTCCAAATCTTACAGGCTTAATTGAACAACCATCAGTTCAGTAATCTAGGATGAGTTCAGCTAGACAATTCTGCTGTCCTTGACTCAAAGTGCTTGTTCAGGTGGCTTCATTCACTGGGAGGTTGACTGGGGCTGAATTTAGCGGAGACATTGAGACAACCAAGCCTTTTCCACCACCATGTGGCCTCTTCATATCTTCCTCTAAGCAGTCTGTCCAACATAGTAGCTACATCTATGACATGGTGACTCAAGGGTCTTAAAAGTACAAAAGCAGAAGTTGCCAGGACTTCTTAAGTCTTGGGCTCAGAATTGTCTCAGCACCACCTTTTGCCACATTCAATTGGTTAAAGAAAATCTCAGGGCCACCCAGGACTATAAATGGCAAAGGAGTACAGTAGGCATGAATATTGTAAGGTGTAGACTACACCTAGATCTACTGTAAGTGCCTTTGAGGGATGCCCAGGCATCATCTCCAGATTTTGTGGACCAGGATAGAAATAAAGCCTATTATTTTCCCACATTCTTTGGCTAGAACCCAGCCATATGACTACTACTAACTACAAGGGTGGATTGAGTATAATGGAGTGCCTACAAAATAGAAAACACAGACTTTGTGAGCAGCCAGTTAGTCTTTTCCTTGCTGTGCACTTTCTGTATCTGGGCTTGCCTCAACTCCTCTGTAAGTGGGAATTGTAGAAGGGAGTGAATGCATCACGCTCATAAATTGTTTAGCACCTAGTACTTGCTTAGTAAATTTCCATAATGATGATAATGATTATGATGATTCATTGTTATGTAGCAGCTATTTGATTTTATTCCATTTAAGTCAACTTACAGTGCAGTGGATGCCATGCTAAGGAATTTGGACTTTGTCCTGAAGCTAAAGAAAAGATACATCAAAGGGTTTGGAGTTAAAGAGTGCAATAATCAGAAATGTAGTCACTCAAAAAGTTTGACAGAGTGGTTCTATAATATTTTTGTCTTGAATGTGTAAACTACCACCAGTGGTATAAACAGAAATATTGCAGAATAAGAACCTAGAAGGTAAGAAGAATGCTTAATGGCATTGATTCTGAGGCTACAAATAGTTTCTTGTTATCTTTGGTTATGAAGGGTTAAATGGTTTAAAAAAATGACTACTTGTGTTCTCAGCATTTTTTCTGATTAGCAAGACTCTTCCACAGATTAGACCTTTTAATTGCTTCCTGATATTTATTTCCAAGGTTGTTTGGGTGACCTTTGGCCTCTTATTGGTTCTACTTAAAGGGTTGATATTTAAATCTTAAAGAAGATTATCTTCACTCTTTGTTTTTTTGGCTTAACTGAATTTTTCCAAAGAATGCCAAATACATAACTTTTCCATTATTTCTGCATTTCCTTTGGAAGCTTGACTTGGTTCCACTCTTAAAACAAACTAGGAATTTTGTAAAACATTGTCTCTTGAAATTGAGATTATTCATTTAAAGGAATAGTCACCTTCTTACGACACATTCATTAACCTGATAATGTACGTCTCTATCAAATAATTGATTTAACATATCATTCCAGTGTTAAGTAATTGTTCTTATTTAATCACTGTCTCTTCTTCATTGGACACTTACAGCCATAGACTATGGCTTTGTCTTCCAGTTCATGTGTAAGCTTTGTAGGGGTTGGAATCATAGCTGCATTACTCAAGAGCTATGAATCTTTGAGTTACTTAACTTCTCTGAGCTTCTGTTTCCTCATCTGTAGTAAGGGAATAATAATGTAACTTACTTCTTGGAATTTTTTGACAGTTAAGTAAGTCAGTGCCAATCAAATGCTTAGAACAAGGCCTGACAGTAAGTGTCAATCTGGATCAAATGTTGGTGTCACCTATTCCTAAACTAAAAGATCATTTGCTTAACAAGGAAATGTGAATTTCATGCTTACTAGTTTTATGTGAAATAATAATGTTAAATGACTTTAAATGAGAGTCTAAGTTCTACCCATGAACGTCCAGTACTACCTGAACTGTACTGACTATCTGCTAGAACTATGAGCATTTCAACATCTGAGTTGAGGGGTAACAGAGTTGAAGGTTATGTGCAGGAACAGGTAGCTTTTACTTTTGTTTTCTCAAATTTAACCATTCTAGTAATGAAAGTCATCTAACACATGTTATTGTTTTAAAATTCTTTCTTCATGCTAAATAAATACCAGCAGTGACAGAGGCTGTGAGTGGCTTACATGACTAACTTCACAGAATCTTAGTAGAACCATACGACTCTTTAATTTGAATCAGTAAGATCCTCCATAAAATCATTTCTCAGCTTGTCAATTATAATTACAGTGATTCTGTTGTTGGAATTCACTTAAGACTCATGAGGGAAATATAGCTTCATATTGACTGGGAAAACAAAAATGTCTTTTCGAGTTCTGTTTGGTTCAGTGCCACATGGGATACACAGAGATTGAGGTTGTTAGTGATCAGGATATGTTTTTAATCTTCTGTTTTTCCCCTGTTCTTCAGGGATCCCACCCCTAACCCCACCCCCACCTGCACCCTCTTAAGCATGGTCACGTGACTGCATTACTCTGACCTCCACACCCTCTGTTCAGGAAATGAACAACTTCTCAAGGACTATTGTTCCATACAGAGCATAAAATGGAGAGCATGTGTTATGCTTCAGTATAAAAGAGAATGAAACCTTTCTGTCTTTTAATATTTGTGGAAGAAATCTATGGTTTTAACATATAATTTAAGAATCGAGAATTTTTCCCAAACAAAGAGAGCATCCCTATGTGTTTTATCATGCTCTCCGGGGTTTCACCAGAAGCTTCCAACATTCTTTAGTTGATTCCTAATAAGGACAGTTTGCACAGTTACAATACAATTACCATTTGTAAATCCCTGTGGACAAAGGTATTTTTCTTAGAGGAATCCTTTCCTCACTTCAATATATTTCTTCAAAATAGTCATACTAAAATAAGAAGCAGGAAATCCAGTTTCAATTTCTCTTCATTATTTTTGTTCCTGACCTCCTGCTTCCTTCCCAGCATATTCTCTCTCTCTCTCTCTCTCTCTCTCTCTCTCTCTCTCTCTCTCTCTCTCTCTCTTTCTCTCTCTTTCTCTCTCCTTACACACACACACACACACACACACACACACACACACTTGATGTCCCAGCCTGCCTCCGTTCAGGAACTTCTCAATGATCTAATGAAAAGATTGCATTTTTGTTTTGGTCCCAAGATTCACAGTAGCTGCTACGGATGTCTGGCAACAAAAGGTATCATGGGAGTCACAGCTATGCCAGCTGGGCCATTTCTCTGACACTCGATATGCTCTGCCATTTCAGGATTCATTTCTCACCAAAAAAATAATTAAAAAAAAAAAGACTCAAGTTCCTACTCCAAACTTAATTCTGTTAGATTATAGAGGACATCAAAGATGCGACAAATATAATTCATGGGTAAGCTATATATATATACACATATATATCTGGCTATATTTATACTTCTTTGCCTAAAGATGATTGTGATAATATTTTGTGATTCTGTCAGACTATCTTGTGATTTGGGAAGAGAACTGGATTGATCAGCATGTGAGATGTGTGGCAACTAAATAAAAACTACCTGTGCCAATAGAGATTTATGGGCACCTTGTTTTCAGGTTACTTGATGATGGTGAAACAGCTTGAGATGAACAGAAACAGGGGGGAGTGTGCTGTAATTGAACAGAACATCATAATTGGGCTGATTTCTGCAGGATTCAGGCACAGGCAGGCTTGAGGGCTGACAGGGAAAGTGAGTTATCCTCCTCTCTCAACTTTTTGACCACTGTACAACATTTTAGGTTCTGTGACTGTGATAGGTAATGGCTTTGGAGGACAACTTGGATATTAGATAAGAGCAGTAATAAATCTGATATGCTGCTTTACAAAAAGGAAAACCTTGAACTCCTGGATTTTTAAACACTGTCTGACTTGCCTTTTTATAAAGTCTTCTAATGAAAAGGCTCTGTAGAAAAATGAGGTGGAATTTCACCCTCATGTTTAGGATTCTGCTGTGCTGTTGTAGAAGTAACTTCATTAGTAGCCTTTGCTTTGCTTATTTGTAAAGTGAGAGGGTTTGTATTGTTTTCTCATGAGAAGCTATGAAATGTGTATATTGTAGTGGTTGTGAGACTAAATTCTAGAGCCTGAAGCCTGGCTTCAAATCCCAACTCAGTGTGTGATCTTGGCAAGTTATTTAGGCTCTGTTCCTCAGTTTTTTCACCTGAAATATGGGGAAAATAATGATGCCATCATCTGTAGGACTGTTGTAAGAATTAAATGAGTTAATATGAACAAAGGAGTTAGAATGGCAACAAGCAGAGAGTGGACCATCTATAAATGTGAACAGTATCTTCAAGGTTTAATCCATCTCTGGAGATCTGCTCTAATTTCAGAGAACTAAATTTAATTATAGAAAGACAAGGAAAACTGTCTAATGCTGACCCTGTCACTGAGACATTTCTAACTTATACAAATGCTTTCATTTTTTTGCAGGCTATTTTACCTCCTTTCCATCCAAGGTTTGAGCCAAACTTAAAACTAGGAATTGAATCCACGGCTGGTAGAAAGGTCTACAATTCAACTGGGGAGGCACAGAAATGAAATTATTCTTTCATTCTGATATTTTTGTCCTTGGGGACTACCAGTATGGGATCATGTCCCCTCTATGCTAACCATTGGAAAGGTTCTATCCACTGGAAACAAGATCTAAGTGGCATTTGTTTTCTAGATGGTGTTAGCACAGCACTGAATTTGACAATGTTCATTTCTATATCTTGGGTTACCAATAATCCAAATGAACACACCATTTGCAGATAATCCTGTCTATTTAGCCCTAGCATTCACAAACTTTCCAATATCTCAAATTATTGCCAAGTTGTGTGATTTCTTCACATACTTTTTGAGAGGTTTTCCAAAAGAAATAAATTTTTAATTTATTTTTAATAGGAAGAAAATGGTGATCCAAAAGGCAAATCTGAATCATAAATGTGCCTGTACTTTTAGTTTAGTCTTATGTTCAGCAATCTTTTCCTGTAAAGAACTGGCCAGATAGTATTTTCAGCCTTGTGAGCCAGACATCATCTGTTATAACTACTCAACTCTACCATTGTTGAGTGAAAGCTGCTATAGACAATACCTGAAAGAATGAGGGTGGTTATGCTCCAATAAAACTTAATTTATGAAAACATTCAGTGGGCAAGATTTGGTTCATACGTAGTAGTTTGCTGAGTGAGCTTGTATCAGCAAAATCCTTATTCCCATTTCATAGATGAGGAAAGTGAGGCATTGAGCACATGAGTAGCTTGCTAAGAAGCCACATGGTTGGCAAGTGGCAGAATGAGGATCCAAACTCTGGCAGCCTTTACTTTTAGCTACCACCCCATGCAGTCCTTATGTCAACCAGTCTCTGCCTCAAATGCTCAACTTCTGAAGTCAACATGCTCATTCCCTCACTTTCTTAAGTGTTGGCTCAGATACCATGTTTTCAGTAAGGCTGCCCAGGAAGAGCCCTCTCAGCTTTCCAGATTCCCCTCACCTTTCACTACCTACTTCTCTAGGCTTATGGCCTTGTAACTTGCTAACTAAGCTACTCATTCATTGTATGCTTCTTGTCTATTTTCTTCCACTAACCTGGAGACTCCATGAGGTCAGGGATCATTGTCTTGTTTACTAATGAGTCTCAAGACACTTCAAAATATTTGTTGAATGAGTGAGGATGGTTTTTTTCATCATGCTACTGTGTCATATTTGAACACTCTTCAGGTAGCAATAAATAGCTAATATGCCAAGGCAAATGATAAAAATGGATTATACTCCCTAACAACTTTTCATACTTTTCTAAAATTTTTACTTAAAAAAATGAAAAATAAAAGTCTTGCTTATTAAAAAGTAAGACCAGAATCAATAAATAAAACATAAAAATTTGTATTGGGTAGGAGAAGTGTTAAGTCTCCCCTAAGAAAGATCTGTGGAGGAGTGGCTGAACAATCAAGTGAAGAAAAATTAGCATATGTTATCCTGTAGAATTCATACAGGATTAACCTCTTTTAAGAGTCCAACCTGGAGTGTGACAGCCACACAAAAACTCTCACCTTTCCCTAGAAACTCATGAAGAAAGGAGTTCCTTGTCATTGTGAAGTGATTTTGGAGTTAAAAGAGCAAGGCAGTCCTTTTTAGAAATGTTGGTTATGGGCTTAGTATTTAAAATTATGTCATATGTCAGCAACACGTTGTGATTATCTGGGAAACCTGACTATACTAATTATTAACAAATGACTGCTGGCCTCATTAGGAAACGAACCATTTTCCAAGGCCTAACATATCTACGTCATCATTTTTTTCTACTCCTCACCTTATGGACCCACAATTCAGCCAGCACCTAACAAAACTGTCTGACACATAGTGGAACCATCTTTTCATGAATTCAGCACATATTTCTTAAGAGTTTCTGGTGTCATAAAACTGGCAGGCTTAAGATGGAGATACAAATTTAGAGTGATGATGATTAATATGAATTATGACTTAAATTACCACTTACTCGCAGCTGTCTGGAGCTAATAAGCCCTTTACAAGAAATTCATTTGCATTGTCTCCAATAATCCCTATACACCTTAGAGTTAAGTCTTGCTTTTTGCTCATCTGTCTACTTATGAGAAAATTAAGGCTTAAAGATATTCTGAATCTTGCCCAAAAGTTCACCTCCAATGGTACCCAAGTCTTACCACCACTCCAGCGGGTCTCAACCTGCATAGTAATCATCTGGAGATGCTACTTCATGATAGAGGTGCTTGGTCCTGATTCCTTCTGACTTCAATTTCTTAAATCTGCCTTAGAGTCCAAGAACCCACATGCTTGGCAATGACTATCTGCCCAAGGTGATTCTGACATCCTGTTTCCTCAGAGCACATTTCAAACAGTCCTGCATCCACCCCTTGTGGGCTCCCTTGGTCCTGGGTAGTTTATAGTTGGATGTGGCTAAAGAGATGCAGCAATTAGAGATTAGCCCCAAGGACATAAGAAAACAATGTGGTGTAGACCAAAACCAAAATTATTTCAATCAATTTTATTTCATGGGAAAATGAAGTCTGTTTGTAAAGATACAGCTTAACTCAAAAGAATGACCTTGCTGAATAAGTTATAGATATTAGGTTGTTGGGTTTGGGGGTTGCCATTTGCTTCTTTTTTAGACATACTTTTTGTGGGAAAGAAATCTCTTTAGTTAATACTGTTGCTGAGTTGTTCTACAGTTAATCAACATTTTATTGTCATGAGACTTCATTGTTTGCTTCTTTTAAATTAGTGTGTGGTGTGTGTGTTCCTCAAAGCTAGTCAAAGTAAATCCTCTGATTGTTCATATGTACACACTATACAGAATAACACATACTATGCGTAAGGATATATAGTTCATGCCTTTGATGATAAACAAAAGTATAAATAATTGTTAACATTCCCTGACACCATCATTTTAAAAGGATCCTTTGTAACATGAGCTTAACAGAAGATCAAATGTATGCCATGCCAGGGTTTCTTAACCTCTGCACTAGTGGCATTTTGGATCAGATAGTTCTTTATTGTTGGGGTTGTCCTATGCATTGTAGATGATTTGCAGGATCCCCAGCCAACAGTACAAACATACTTCCCTCTCATTTAGTTGGGATGACCAAGAATTTCTTCAGATATTGCCAAATGGCTCCTTGGGGCAACATTACCCACTGCCAAATCAGTGTACTATATCCTTTTTATAATATGTGCCACCCTTCATTGATACTGTTACATTGTACCCCAGAATAAAAGGATATGTTTTTACAATTGTTAAAGTCTTTAGTCTAGTCAAAGACATTGGGTCAGTTTCAATTTCACCTATCATTAGTTGGGGATAAAATTCAATAGTAAAGCACATGCCTAGTATGCCCAAGCACCTGAGTTCAGTCCCTAGCACTGCAAAAAAAAAAAAGATTTAAAATAATAGCTACATTTATAAAATTAAATAAAATTTGAAATTATCCATTTTCCATCCTTAAAAAATATCCTATGATAACCATTCAAAATACAAGATTCAGAGAGCCTTATAATGATTCATCTATGTATGAGATAAACGGTCACCAAGAAAAAATGCTGACCTGGAAAACACATTTGAGAATTGAGAATCAGCCAGAAATGTATTCTGGGCTGTACTGATAGGGTTTGGTGCTCTTTCTGGGTGTTTGTCACTTTGTGGCGACATTGACCTTTGTGTTTGTCATACTGCTTCTGTGAAGTTTGTTAGGTGGGCATACGTTTCATGAATTAGCTCTTCTCTGAAACACATATCATCACGTTTGTTTTCTACCTTCGTATGGTGACATTTTTCGGCTCATCAAAATTTCTGTCCAAGTTTGAATCAAATCATACTTAGCCTAGCAGCTTTTCTTACCTCTGCATCTTCGACTTGCTCCTTCCTTCAATGACTTAAGAAATTTATTTCTAGTCATCTTTCCCATTTGAATGTCTGATTGTGTTCCTCTCTTACTCAAGGTTCCTGAATGAATAGCCCTCACCTGTGGAGGAAAATTGAATCTATTTTGCATTGCCTAGGTAGAAGGTTCTAGAGGATCTGGCCCTGATTTCTGCTTGGCTTTGCCCTCCTGGTGTTTTCCTCCTTCTAGCCTTGTGATATCCTAAATAAGACTGTGCTCTCAAACTCATTTGCCTTGACACCTACTATGTTCTCCAAATTTTCATTTCTACTGGACATATCCTTATCCCTCTTACTCAACTTTCAGGTCTCTACTGAAATGCTCCCTTTCGGCAAAGCCTTCCTTGATCTCTAGACAGATGGCAAAGTGTAGTCTCCTAAGCACCCATTTCATTTGGTGCTTATTTCTAATATCACAAATCTGTATGTTTTATAGATTGCTTGTGTTATTCCTAAATGAAGGTTAACTCTTTGAAGACAAGGACTGTGTTGTCATCATAATAATTCCAAACCTACAATAGTGCTTGGCATGTAATAGGTGTTCTTAACATATTGTTTGAGTTCTGGAAATTATTTCACTAATAAGCTATAGTTCAAAGATTGACAAACTACAACCCAGCAGTCAAATACAGGCTGTCATCTGTTTTTGCAAATAAAGTTTTATTGAAACATGCCAAAGTCATTCATTTATAAATTACCCAAGGCTGCTTTTGTGCTCCAGAGGTAGAGATGAGTTATTATGACAGAGATCACAGGACCCACAAAGCCTGAAATATTTATTATCTGGCCCTTGATAGAAAGGAATTTCCAAACCCTGCTATGGATAATTGGGCTCATTATAGGCCACAGTTTAAAATGTTTTCAAATAACAAGTATGCAATTATATTTTGACATTTCCAATAGCAATCCACTCCCTTAGGGGCCAAAGCTTCATATCTAAAAGTCACAAACTCATCTGAGACTTCCCATTTAAGGAGAGAATCAATTTATGATAATGTGCCTCAGGGTATCCTGAGCTTAGAGGATGCGAGTAAAGGGCACAACCAAGGTCTACATCACCAACTCTAACTGTTTAATCTTATACTTTGTCTAGTTATACTAAAGAAAGAAAAATGCAAATTAAACTGTGACTACAGGCTACTAACTTTCCTCACTCACTCCTTCCCACAATATCTTCTTATCCCTGGATATAAATTCATACATGTCACAACTGACAAACATGAAGCCCTTACTTCCTTTAACCCTTGTTCAAGTGTTGCCTGCCTTCTGTATCTAAAACTGCAATTCTTTTTCTTCTATTGCTCCTTCTCTAAATTTTTTTCTTCCCTGGAAGTTGTGTATATTGAATGCTCTATGCTTATTATCTATCTTGTTCATTTTCTGCCCTTAGTAAGGTATAACATCTTCATTTGTGGAAAGAATGACTGAAACCCCAGATAAGAAGGAAAAAATATCAAAGAATAGCATAATGCCATGCACTTTGGAATGAACATTCTAGGCAGAAAGTTGCTACCAATATCAACAAAAGTGTCCTTAATAGTGGTTGGGCCAGTCTTTCTGTCTCCCTTCTTCAAGGTGAATGACTTCTTCAGGATAGTGAAGTCTTAGGGAATCCACAGTGGGTCTCTGGTAGTGCCTTTGTGTGCCAGCACCTCTCTGTCTCCCAGAATGTTTCTTGATTGTGGAGAGATAGCCGCTTCTTCAAATCCATGGCACTGTGGCTGTTATCTGTTATTTGCTAGAAGTTCTCTTCAGTAAGAGAACACTGGGTTTCAGAGGATTGTGAACTACTCTTTCTTAGACTGTCCCTTTCTCACTGAATTGAGGATGGAGCACAACACTCAGTGGACAGTAGGGGTGTGTGTGCGTTTATAGAAATGTGATCTTATGATTGTAGAAATCTTTGCTTTGACTCTTCGATGTACAGTATTTTAATATCAAATGTCTCTATAAATATGCATAGCTATTGATCATATCTCTGTACATATTGTTATTAAAATAGACAGTGCTATAAATATACACCCAGTGGTTCAATTTTACCATAGAGTTTAAAGCCATGCATTTTTAGCTTTGGTCCTTAAAATTTGGAGGAAATTATAAAACATCTCTAAGGCCCATTTCCATCATCTATATCATGCTGTCATAATTATATATACCATATATTACCGTGATATTATTATTATGTGTCATAAGTATGTATTGCAATAATATTTTGTAAGTATATACTGTATGCTAAAGTTAACATTCCTTATTCTTGGATTTCACATCCACAGATTGGACCAAACTTGGATCAAATATGTTCCAAAATAAAAACTTGCATCTGTACTGAACAGGTACAGACCTTTTCCCTTTGTTATTCTTCCCTAAGAAATACACTGTTAAAACTATCTATACAGTATTTACATTGTGTTGAATGTGAATATTAACCTAGAGATGATTCAAAGTATAGGGGAAGATGGGGCTGAAGGTATGGCTCAAGTGGCAGGGCACTTGCTACTAAACAGGAAACCCTAAGTTCAAACCCCATACCACCAAAAAAAATTATAGGGGAGGATGTATGTAGATTATATGCAAATACTATCACTTCAAATAAAGAGCTTGAGCACACACATTTTTTGCTACCTACAGGGGATCCTGGAACTAATCCTCCCTGGATACCAAGGAAAAATCATATTGTTTTGTATTATATTTACAATATTTATTATATAATGTTATTATGTTATTGAATGTTAGATAAGGTTGAGTAAAAATGTTGATCACCTCATCAGGTCATTGGATGGATTGACTAAAAAGCTTGTACTACAATTTCTGGCACATGGTAGCCTCTTCAAACACATTCACCCTCTGTTTCTAATCCATATGAGTGCATTAGCTGCACAGTTGTTCCTGTTACTAACATGAAAAATAAAAAGTTCCTATAAAGGGGAGAAAGTAGAGCCCTTGCCTCTTCTTGGAACATAGGTTTCTTTGTCCTATGTATGCATCATCAGATGAGATCATGTGACCCTGAAACTACTTTAGATTTTGATTTTTGCAATTGCCTGAGAAAATCCACAGTAAAATAAGGGAGAACTTGGATTTGAGAATTGAGAACCGGTTGTAGAACACAAAGGTGAAGTTTGCTTGCTTTTATTACTGAGTAAGAGAGAGGATGAGGTTTGTGAACGGAAGATGAACTGTGTAACTCTTGATGTTTTTCCCTTGGTCTACAGGGTGACTTCACCTGGAACAGTATGTCGGGCCGCAGCGTGCGGCTGAGGTCAGTCCCCATCCAGAGTCTCTCAGAGCTGGAGCGCGCTAGGCTACAGGAAGTGGCTTTTTATCAGCTGCAGCAGGATTGTGACCTGAGCTGTCAGATCACCATTCCCAAAGGTAAGGCCCCATCTGCTTTGTGTGCCTGTCTGCCTGCCGGGGGCCCTGCAAGTGGAATAGCTGATGTGCCAAAACTGCATTAACACAGGAAGGAGACTCCAGCTTCTTGGCCATTGACTGACACTCATGTCCATTTGGAAAGATATGTCCAGGCAGGGTAACTTGTGTTAGCTCACACATTTGCTGAAAGGGAAGGTCAACTTGGGGCATTAAAAGAAAAGCCATATACCTCAATGGCTTCACAACAACCAATTGGAAAGAACTTTCAGAGAGGTCAACTTAAAGGGTTGGAAGAAAAGCTGTGTTCCTCTCAACTCGATTTCAAAATATACATTTGAAAAGAATACCTTAGCACCCTGTTAAACTTGTCATTTGACCTCCTGCAAACTCAGAATGGGGGATTTTATGGCAGTTAACTCCTTTGTGGCCTTTCTTTCACCTGGTGTGCCTTGGTTAGGCTTCACCACTATGACAATGGAGCCCAGGCACACCTGCTTCTAACTCCCAAAAAGAGGAGAAACACGCACTGGAATTCTTTTAATCCTTAGAAGTCTGTCTCTGAATGTTTACTACCATCTATAAAGACACTTCATAATTTGTATCAGGGTATAGCAGAAAACTAATTTGAGGCAGTATGAAAAACTATATGTTATATAGAGTAAATCTGCCCATACAAAGTACCATTGGCCAGTGTGAAAAGTAAAGGAAAGCAGAAGAAGGACAGAGAGTTTTAAAAGCTAGATGCTTCATAAATTTATTCATCAAATAATCCATAGAAAGAGAGAGAGAGTTTGGATCTGGAATGTCCCCCAGAGGCTCATGTGTTGAAGGCTTGATCCCCACTGCAACAGATTCAGAGATGGGACTTTTGGGAGATAACTGGATCATGAGAGCTCTAACCTCATCAATAGGTTAATGATGTGTTCATAACTGAATGGACTACTGAGAGGCGGTGGAAACTATAGGAGGTGAAACCTAGTAGAAGGGAGTAGGCCCTTGTAGTCATGTCCTTGAGGACTATATCTTGCCAGTCCCCTTCACCACTGGCTCTCTCTCTGCTTCCTGTCTGCCATGAGGGGAGCAGCTTTGCTATATGTTGCCTTTTCTGCCATGATGCTCTGCCTCACCACAGGCCCAGAAACAATGGAGACAAGTGGCATGGTCATTTCGACTTAAATCTCTGAAACTGTGAGCCAAAATAAATCTTTCCTTCTTTTAAATTGCTTCTCTGAGGTATTTAGTCATAGTGACAGAAATCTAACTATACATATATATATATATATATATATATATATATACACACACACATATAGATCCACACACGTAAACACACACAAATGCACATAGGTGTGCATATATGTACATATGCATATACATACTTACATAGATATGTGGTTCTCAGTCAGGGAAGATTTGCCTCCCACCCTCCAGAGACATCTGCCAATGTCTGGCCACACATTTGGTTGGCACAGCTTGGTGAAAGGATACTACTGGTGTCTAGAGGGTAGAGGCCAGGGATGCTGCCAAATACTGTACAATATACAGGACAGTCTCCCTAACAATAATTATCAGGCCTCAAGTATTCAAGTGCCAGGGTTGAGCTACCTAACCTTACACACGAACTTATGTTCACATTCTGTTACTTGCAGTGCTGAAGATGCTGTTTTCTTGGCTCAGCTATGCATATGGGAAAGAGTGCTGGCTTGGGAATCTTAAAGATTAGGATTTGAGAACTCAGTACATCACTCCCCCACACATGTAGTTTGTCTCTGCAATAGGAGGGGCAGTTTTTCCTTCTAGAAGGAGTAGCACAAAAACACTGAGAGCAGAGTTTGTCATTGGGTGGGAAGTCTTAGGGCCATGTTTTGTTCTTTAGGTTGGAATCTGAGACTCTGTTGGGGTTGTGATGATCTTCAGAAGACAGGGATAGGGAAGGTTTAGGGGCTAGCAAAACATGCATGTCACTACAGATGTCTTGCTCCTTTGGGTTTCTTGCCACCACAACAAGCACAGCCAGCATCTCCACAGAGGGAATCCCCACCCCAGTTCCCTTGTCAGATATTTTTTCATTAATTTCACACATAGAGGCCCTCAGTTCAGGCCAGAAAAAAAGTAACTTTGGCAGTTGTGAAAACTGTGCCAGCGACTGTCAGGTTGTGTCACTGTTTCTCCCAAGGACAGGCCCGCTTCCTTTACCTGGTCTTGGTTTGCTTGTAGGGTAAAGTTGAATTCTGCCCTTCTCTCCCACTTAGCTCACATGGTGGTCCATGCACCTGGTTCCACCCTATACTTTATCCTTCCTTGAGCACAGACATTCTTTTCATTCCTAAAAAAATGCAAGCATTGTTGACAAACCCAATTTATAGTGAATGGCCTGGTGACTTTGAAAGTTTTTGAAAGCTAGACTAAATACAGATTAAATAAATTATTAGGGAACAGATATTCTTCATAGCCTTGTTTTTAAACCCATTTAATCTGATGCTTCTCTTTGTTCCTGTTTTTTAAAGATCCTATTAACTAAATAACATTTACCAAACAAATAATGTTATAAAACTTGTCTGCTAGAGGCTCTGTTTCCATTGCTTATTTCTGCTATGGTGTGGTTCCAAGCACCTTCAAGGAAAGATTCATACTTTTAACAGATTAGAAGACATTTCCATGCCATGAGGGATATGTTGGTATTTTTACCAAAACTGGAATTAGCAACTTAGAAATAAAATTTCTCACTTATGGAGAACTGTGTGGATGGGGAGGAAAAAATCAGACCTCACCCAAGGGTTTCTGAAGTTATTGTTTTGGGCAGACGATTATAGTCATGGAGTACTTACTGAGGTCTTTTGAATGTGTGGCCTATGCTAAGTGCTATGACAGCTAAATATGGGCACTTAGTCCTCATGCAAACTCCCAAGTAGAGGTTCTAAACAGTGTCAGATTCACTATGTAAATAATTTTACCAGGAAAATAAATACAGTGGCCAGGGCCTAGAACCTAAAGAAATGATACCATACCTGATTAGACAGTACATAAAATGAACATGGAAACATACTTAAGCTCATCTGTTTATCCATTGTCACCTTAAGATGATTGTGTAGTCTTATTTATGGAGCTCTCCCTGAAGACCCTTCTCTTTCTGTAGGACTGGTGAACTGGTGCTTCTCGGGATCAGACAAATGATATTTGATATTTGATTATAATCATTAGCTGCCAGGATTCAGCAGAGAGAGGGGGACATTGAAGATTGGGTGATTGGGAAGTTACTGGCATGATTTCCAAGAGTGGATTTCAGCAGGGGATCCAGAATACAGACAGGGTTTGACCTTTCGTGGAGCTATAGTGCTAGGTAGACATCAATTATATGGGCATAGAGGCAGGTGAGTTAGAAGACAGTGAGGGATCATGTGGAATTTCAGTATAGTGAATTTCACTCAACCTCCAGTGAAACAGGAAGCAATTTCATCAGTTATGAGTGAAGATGGGAAAGAAGTCCTAGAGGTTTGAGAAAAGAGAAGAGGAATGGAAGAGAGAGAATCTAATGGACCAGCAATGTCGCAGGATTTTCAGGCACCCAAAAGACCTTCTAGGGTTATTAACTGGGAATGTAAAGTACAAAAAGGTACATTCTGGCAGTTCAGAACTGTCAAAACAAAACACTTTTTGTTTTAGATTAAATTCCTTAGCCCTAGTTAATTCAGATTTTCCCTAATCAGGGTTAGGATTTTCTAGTTGACTTTAGTGAAGGGAGAGAAAACATGATAGTTAAGAGTATGTCCGTGGTTGGCAGAAAAATGACCCCTGCCAAGATGGCCATAGCCAAATCGCTGGAATGTGTGAATGTTACCTTGAGCATTAAAAGGAACTTTGTGAATTTGATGAGTTAAGGTCCTTGAGATAGGGAGAATAACCTAGATTGCCTGAGAAAGCTTAAGCTAATTATGTGGGTGGTCAGAGAAAAATGTGATCAGGGAAGTATGCCCAGAGAAATGCAGTGTTGTTGGCTTTGATGATGTAGGAAAGGGGCCACAATCCAAGGAATGTAGTGACCTTTAGAAACTGCAAAGGTCAAAAGAACAGATTCTCTCCTGGAGTCTCCAAAAAGGAACACGGTTTTGCTGACCCTTAATTTTAACTCATTGAGACCTATCACAGACTTTTATCTCCAAAATTGTAAGATAATAAATTCACTAAGTTCATGTCATTTATAATAGCAGTATTAAGAAACTACTACAATGTTCAAGGGAATGATTATAATCCTAGACAATGGAGTCTAAACTGGATAAGAAGTTAAGGGGCTGAGCATAAGAGTTCATACCTGCAATCCCATCAGTGAGGAGGCTAAAGCAGAAGGATTGTGAGCTCAAGGCTAACCAGGGCTATATAGTGAGACCCTCTCTCAAAAAATGGGCAAAGTTAGAAGGAATAAATATAAAACATGTATTTCCCTTGAATAAGAATCAATAACACAGAAAAATTATGCTATCTATTATCTACAAATTGAGTGTGCTTCCAAGAAGTACCAACAGAACATTTTGTAATTTCACTATTTTGATCTGAACATCATCTGAGCAAATAATTATATGAAGACAGGAGAAATCTGATGAAGTCTAATATAGATTATCTCTGTTTATTTCTTCAACTATGTCATAAAACTCAAGCAAGTAAAAGAATATTGTACTGATGCACAATAGGTAGACAAAATCAGCAGGAGACAATAGAGTTCCAAAACGAGTGAAGATATACATGAGAATTTGTTACAGGATAAATATGTATTACTTTTCTTGTCAGGGGAAAATCTGGATTATTATTTTATTTGAGGCAATGTGACAACCATTGGGGATGAAAAGCTGAGTTCTAACCTTTCTCCTTACATTGAAGTAAATTAATGTGGAAGAAAGATTTGAAGATAAAAAATGAAAGTATTAATCAGAAGAAAATATAACTGATATTTATATATTAGGAAGGCACTAGAACACAAAAAGAAAGAGAGGACAATTTTCACCACATAAAAAAATACAATCGTCTGTGTGCCAGATAAATAAAATTTTATTACAGAATTGACAAGCTAGATGCTAACTTCTTTACTATATAAGCTCTATTACAAATATAAATGAGAAAGTGTCTAACTAAAATATAGACAAATTACAGGCAGCTCACAGGAAAAAAATGCAAATGTAAAAATACTTAAAAAGATGCTCACCCTCAAATTCACTGAAGAAATACAAGCTAAACACCAAGTTTTATTCTCTCAGATTGTCATAGATCTTAAAAGTCTCATCCAGAAACAGATGTTCTAATACACTGTTAATAGGAGTATAAATTGTTGCAACGACTTACAAGGCAATTTGGCAAATCTGTCCAAATAGCCCTACATTTCTTCTAAGAGCATTTCTCACAGAGAGATTCTTAGATTAAACTGTCTAGTCTGTAAACTTTCCAATTCTTAGTGACAGAACAATAAAAGAAATGCGGAAAGCATTTTATATATCAGCTGATGTGTTGCGCTCACCGAATATTATTTTGATAACATTTTAATGCAAATGGTCAAAGACAGGTGCTATTGAACTGCAAAACCCAACCTAACCACCTAGTCTGGTAAATAAAATCTTATTGGAACATAACTGTTCTCATTAATTTACATATATATCATCTATGGCTGCTTTCATTTCAAGTTGAGTAGTTGTGACAACATCTCAAATGTTTACTATGTGAAAAGGAAGACTGTTAGGGATCTGGAGAGGGAAAGGGGATAAGAAAGAGTAATAGAGTGACTGAAAATGATCAAACTACATCATATGCATGCATGGAAATGTCACAATGAAACTCATTACATTATATACACTAATAAAAACATACATGAACAAAAATAAAACCATGTCTTAAATGGGGGAAATGTTTACTCTTTGGTCCATTAAATGAAAATTTTCAGATGCCTTATCTAAGGTAAAATGAAAGGAAGTAACTGATTTCTCCCACAATATTATATGGTTTAACTTCATTATATTGTAAACAAGTGTTTAAAGCCAAATGGTACCTAATAGAGAGATGCATATCACTTTCTTTAGAGCTGTTTCTTTCCCCTAGTGCTTCAGTTAATTTCTGACATCACAATTGAGAAAGGTTTCATTTATATATTTTGAAAATAGTATCATGGAATGAAGAATAGCTAATGGTTTAAGAAAATAGACAAAAGTTTAATATGAGATGCCCTGATGCCTCAAATTTGCTCAATTATATGGCTTCCTTATAAAGTGATCTTCATCATTATCCCACATAGGCAATATAAAACCCAAGTAAACAACCCAATATAATAAAGAAAATTATGTTCTTGGGAGGCCAACACTGCAGCTGCCTTTAGTTTATGATTTAAAGGTTGATTTAGAAAATAAAAGTGACCTGGTAGGCAAGGGAATTGAAATTAGTTGTTTAGGTGATTGCCTCAGACAAAGGTAACTGTTTTATTTTATGATATCCTTGCTGAAATATGCCCACCTGAAAATGTAATGTGATAGATCTATTTGTGGAAGATTTTTGTGTGCATAAGCATTAAATTGAGCTGGCAGAGTGACTCAAGTGGTAGAGCACCTGCTTAGCAAGCATGAGGCCCTGAGTTCAAACACCAGTACCACAAAAAAAAATTAAGTTGAAACCTGGGGTAGAATCCACAAACCACTGTAGGTAGAAATGCCAATCAGAAGCAAATCCTACCAGATATGGTTGACCATTAGGCTCACAAGCTCTCAATAAACGTCTCTGCTGTGGAAGCTAGGGAACTAATGGTACCTTCTATGTATCCACAATCACCCTTTCTGTGATTTCCCCCAGGGAAGGTTATGTCTTGTTTGTCTTTCAATCTGGAATACCAGGTAAACTGCTCAGTACAACACAGGCTCTCAGCAAATCTTCAAGAAGTGAATGGATGCATGTATATGCTTCTTTAAAGTTAAGCTCCTTCTTTCACTTTTCCCTATCTCTGCAAAGAGTATGAATCACCTTTCTCATTTTCCCAGTATCTTCAATAATGATTTTTAAGTACCCAACAGTTTCCTATTGCTTCACCCTCTGCTCATTTTCCAACTTTGATTGATAGTCTCATGGGTTAATATGAGGTTTTAAAAAATAATTACCATAATAAGTTTAAAATATCTACTGACATTTTATACACTCGCCATAAAAACTTTCCGTCACCATCATCATGATTATTATCATTGCCATCATCACCATTTTACCTTGCTATGTATCTTCCCTCAACCCTTGATCATTTCATCATTATACTTTACCTTAATTATATCCATAAACCTCTATTTGCTTTCCTTAACTCAGGGCATATCCTCTATTCTGTCTATCACACCCAAAACCACCAGAGTAATCTTTACCCACAAAGTTTATTTCTTTTATGGAAAAAAATTCCCAAGGCTCCCTGCTGTCTACTGGTCTTACTATTAAAGTTATTCGCCATACTCTATTTCATATAAAATAAGAAATCTAATTTGTTCACAGCCTGTTCAAGGATGCTTCCTCGACTTAAGTTGGTGTGTCTTAGGACAGCAGGTTTCAAACAAAAGTTTGTCCATAATCAACAGTGAGAAATACATTTTATATCTCAGCCTGAGAAACAAATTAACCAAACACTGCTTGTCTTTGTCAGTGATATGCTTTAATATTCTCTATAATATCATCTCATATTTCTTTCTGTTTGATTCTACTTCATTTCTAAAATAAGTGTGTCATAAAATTTTCCTGATTGATTAATAGGTTATAACCCACAATTTGATAAAACAATGTTGGAAAGAAGATGAATGGAAAACTGGCAGTTGAGAAGAAAGCAACAAAAAAATCAGTATGGAAAACTCTTAGTTATTCTTTGCTATGGCTCTGAGGGCCTTGGTAAGAGAGAAGAGACATTCTGTTTCTCTAGGGCTATGAAAGTGAACCTAAGGCTAGAACCATACCCTAAGCATCTAGTGCCTGTCTGTCTAGAGCCAAACTGTGGTAGTGGCCAATCTCTATAGGGCTTTTTGTACTGCTTCACTGCTTTCTTTAGTAACACCAAGCTTGGTATACAGCTCGGAAGTGGTAGATACGTGGGGCTTTAAGTTCTAGCTGAAATGAAGGATACAACACTATGTCAAAAGTAGTCCATGTCTTCAAGGAGTTCTGAGTCACTAGAGAAAATGCAAATACATCAATTATATTAAAAGCTAGTGCAGTGGACATGATCTGATCTTTTTAGACAGAAGCTGCCTGATCCACCTATTCCAGCAAAGGCCAAGAATGACAGAGAGATTTTCCTGCAGGTGCTTTTGTAATTTTCTTCTTGGATGCTTTCTTTAACAGCTCTACACTTTTCCTATGTATAGTTCTTAACTCTGTGCTGCTGTATGACTCAGTACTGTTGCCAAGCAGGTGTGTGATTCTTTAAAGCCATGTATTTTGTGCCTTGGTATTCACAAATACTTTTCTTTATGTTCTCAGACAATATAGTTTTCTATCCAGGGTCTTGTCTCTACTGGTCACACTTACACAGATATGCATATGTTTGTTGGAGCAACAACAACTATTGTACAAGGCCTTGGCTTCTTGAACAAAATTTTTGTCACTGAAGTTTCTGAAATATTTTGGCACCTTTTAAAGATGTCAAGACTGCCTTGTTCTCTCTGTTGTGATATAGAGCCCAAAGTAAATTTGATAATTATGAAGAAAGTCCATCTTTGAAATATGAATGGGAGCTTCTAATTTTTTTCTTGGTTTTCTCATGAGTAAAATAAAAGTAAGTAAGTATTAATTGGAATTAAATGCTGAGTACTTTTTTTTAACCAATCAGGCTTTCTACATTGTTTGAATCAAGCCTCCTTCAAGATTACTTAAAATTTGGTTAGTGATTGATACAAAATGCTTACAAATGGAAAGTTCTAGAAGAATACTTAGAAGAATAGTTTAAAGACTCAACACTTAGGATAGAAGTAGCAAACTACAACTTATGGGGCCTAATCCATCCCACTATCTATTTTTATAAATAAAATTTTATAGTTAAATTCCAGCCATGTCCATTCTATTGTCTGTGGCTGCTTTATGGCAAAGTTAAGTAGTTTCAGCTGAAACTATATGGCTCACAAAGTTGAAAACATGTACTATTGGGACCTTCACAGAAAAAGCTTGCCAACCCCTGATTTAAAAGATTAATATTAATTTATATAGTAATTCATAGCTCTTATCCATGCAGTTGATCAACTGTACTATCTTATTCATTTCAACGTCTTCATTATCTTAATTGTATTTTATAGTAATTGGATACTTTTTAATGATCAGAACTTTGTGACTCTCAGATGTTCTAGTGCTTATATAATACATGACCAAATATTTTTCCAAAGTGGGATAGTGAGTTTTTTGCTGGCACTAAACCAGAAAGAAAAATCTTTTTACAAGTTGTTTAAACACTTGATGTCACAATGCAGTCTGTAGGTACATAAGCAATGCATTAAATATTGATTTTAGCAATAAGCAATCTCCAGTGGGGGTTGATTATAGTTTTTACTGCTACTGGATTGATGACTTAGAAGTTAGCAGTATTTATCTGTAAAAGACTTATCTGCAGATTTACAGTACTTTGCAATCTGACCTTTCGCTTTCTCTTACCCATCTTAGATCCCACCCAACATAAACAGATTCAAAACTTCTATGGATATCTTTTTTTAAGGATACCTAGCATTACATGACATGTCTGGTGAACCAAAACTAGAAAAATACACTCTACAGCAGAGTTTTGGGCCATTAACTATTATAATACATTGGCTGCAAATTATGGATGCTCAACCAAAAATGGCTTAAATAGCAACTTAACATTTTATTTTATAAGGAGCTGAGGTAGGCTAGCTCAATTGTTCATTAATTCTGGCTTTCCACCTTTTCTTTTTGCTCTCATGAATGGGTCATCTTGTTTTTTTCCTGGCTTCCCTCCTGGTCACAGAACTGCTACAGCAGCCCCTGGCATTGTTGCTCCTATAGCATCATCAAAAGGCAGAGAAAAGCAATAACTCTTCTGTAAGCATATTTTTTCTTTCTTTTGCAGGACTAGGGATTGAATCCAAAGTCTCAATGCTCTACCACTTGCCCTATACTCCCAGCCCCTTTTTTAAAAAAAAGAATTTGTTTTGGACACACGGTCTCACTAACCTCCAAATTTTGTAGGATTACAGACATGTACCACTAAACCTGGCTAGCAAAGCATCATTCTAAGAGTAGAGAAAAAATGCCCATGTTGCTTCCCAGTAGACTTCCCTTCCTTCTACTTCCTGGAATTGCAATTCCATTTTGGGTAAAACCTGCTGGTGTTACCCAAATCAATAGTGGTAATCAGAAATAAATCATGGGAATTGGCTTGAACTAAGAGTTCTTTCCCAAAGCTGAGATGAAGGTTTATCCTAGGATGCATGACTGCATGGAGGGTAAGCACTTAACAAAGCAGGGCAAGGAAGAATTGGGAAGGAATGGACAGCAGCAGCATAGAGACGATTTTGGACTAAAAACACTAGTATACTTAATAACAATGACATCTTCTTTATTTGCCTTGGTGTCTATCATAGTGCTTTTGCATATGTCTTATGCTTAAAAATATTTTAGGAACTGAATGGAATACATAAAATTTAATCATAGAAAATTTATTTCTACTTATGTCCATATGATATATGATTGTTTCAAATGACTCAGAGAATAATCAAAAGCAAGGACTGGTAAAGGGAAGGATGAGGAGTCTAATAGTTTTCATTTAATTTCATCATCTGTCTAGTTACTGAATCTGAGGGTGCTATGTTCATGGGTCAACTGGCAGAAGTTTTTAGGAGTTACCAAGACTTAAAGTCTATGGCTTATGGATATTTTTATTGCCTTCTTAATTGTTCATTATAAAACAATATCCATCAAAACAAAGCATATAGAACTATTCCCCTTCCATAGGTCAAAAATCACACTCAGAATAAGCACATCATTTTCTGACTCTACTTTTTTAAATTGAACGACAAGCTTTAGCTTGAAAATAAGTAATGATGAAAACCCATAATTGGGGGTTTAATTTTCTTGAGTTAACAGTCCAGGCTATTTTTTGAGATAAGTAATTTTTACTCTTTTCTTCTCCTACCTACTTTCCTTTACACTGCAAGAAAGAAATGTAGCCTAAAGAAATGCCTTCCCCACAGCCACTTCTTCATGCTCTATTTAAAAACTTCTGTCTATGCAAAAACAGTATCTACCTAGACTAAGTTAAAAAGTATTGTTTTCCATTTACAGACTGTGTGATGAAAGGTGCAAATTCAGAAGCCTAGAAAGATAGGTTAGCTCCTAGCTTATGCAGACAGCAACAGAACGGTCCCTTTGGAACATGTGCTTATAGCTTTTTAAAATCTTTTTTTAACTCATAGAACTTAAATGTGGAAAAAAAGACAGCAAGTAAGTGATCCTTCTAAGGGCACAATTTTATCGTGACCAGTTGTTGCAGTAAGCAGTGATTACAAAGAATGCCTAGTTAAGGAAAAACCATAGTTCAGCTTTTAAACTGATGGCATCCAAACCATGAGACCAGTTTCCCTATCTCATGTTTTGACTGAATGAGGAGACGTGCTTAACAAATCCAATAGCTTAATGATTTTCTGTAATAGGAAAATACTTGCTTTGAGATTGAGTGTTATTTTTTCCACCCAAATATCACAAAGAAAAAATTTGAACTAATTACCCTGCCAAAATAATTTACACAAAACGGAAAATGTTTTTTAGTGTTTAATTGAGCTAGAAGAATGGTGACCTCCAAAAGTTGACTCTTATTACAGCAGTGAGAGATTCACAGAATGTTCTTATTTTCTGACCACAGCTTTGTTAATTTCACCACCACTTCAACATGTAAACTATGGGGATTAGTCCATTTCACAAGTACTTTGGGGAGCCTCAACTCTAAAGAGAGGCCTCTTTATTGCTTAAGAATACTATAAAACATTTCCCTCCCCAGAGAAATGTAGAGGCTTTGGAAACACATTTTGGACATCTGAGCTCTCGAGGTACTAGCAAGGACAAAGAAACAGTGTTTAATTCAGTGGAATTTGTATTGCGAGAAATGATCCGGTCACCCTGTTCCTACTTGCCTTCTATGTCAATTATGGTTTATGGAAGAGTGACTAAAGATAAGGTGATCTACAAATGAAAATTTTGATGATCTATTTATTTGGCTAAATAATCAACACTCTATAATATGAAAGATTTCTTGAAGATGACACACACACACACACACACACTGAAACCCAGTTTGGGTTTGAATACATTGTTTTGACTTTTCCATCTAGGTTATTTCCTTCCATAATTCATATTTGCCACTCTCTTGAGCCTTTGTTACCACATAAGGAACTATCCACTCCTAAATTTGTAATACTCTTATCTTCTTTTACCAACAGAATAATTACTTTGATAAAGAGTTGAATTGCTCTGAATAAAACATTAAGAGAGTTGATATAATGAGGAAGAAAGGATTTCCTAAACTAAATAGTCACCATGTGATTGATTTCTTGGAGGAAACTACCACCAAAATCCAAAGACCTCTGAGAAGGGTAATCCTTGCAGATTGAGCTGAACATTAGCTTTTGCGAGCAGAGTTGGGGAAGCCTTCTCTCATCTGTCATAGCACCCAGTAAGTGAGTTCACAGAAGCATTTTATTTTGTGTAAATTAGGTTTCCACACATCTAACTCTAACACTGAACTCAGAGTTCCTCAAAGGCAGAGATTGCTGCCCATTTGTCAAGGTTCTTAGCACAAAGCTCAGTCTACCCTACAATGTGTGCTTAAACAGTGTTAGGTGGATGAAAGGATAGACAGATGGGTGATGAGCAAACTTTCTAAAGAGAAGAAGACATTTAAACAGGTAACTGTCATAGTGTAATATTCCAAGCCAAGGAGATTGATCATGTGCCGTATCACAGCATTCCTGGGCATAGAATCCTTGCATTAGGGTAGAGAAATAACCCCTGCTTTGGTTCCCTTCCTAAATCTCTGGAGTTCACCCTTGGTTGACTCTTAGGCCAGAGCATTGCAGTGATGCTATGGGTTCACCTTTCATGGGTACCTACTTCCCCCTGTCTATCAGAGCTGCTGTCCCTTCAGTTTTTTTGGGATGGACTTTGAAGATGAAGCAGAAAACTCAGGAAAGTAAAAGGGACAATTTGGAATTCATTCTACTAAGGGTCAAAGTAGTATCCAGTCTTCTTTGCAAAAATAGATTTGACTGGGATTTTGGCTGCCCTGCTCTCATCAGTCCCTATCAGTTTTCCAATGTGGACGTACTGGACCAGTTTAATTTACATGGTTAAGATTAATCATTGGAAAACACCAGCTGTGGAACATGGGCACAATGAATGGCTCCCTAGTGTGAGAAGCCATTCATAATATAATAGCTTTGTTAACCTGAAAACCTGCAAAAGGGGAGGTAGGTGAGAAGAAATAATGAATTTTAGTCTTAGTAAAGGATAAAATATAACATTAGTAAATATTTTATGAGATATCCACAGATTGCATAACTCACCAAATTCGTGTTCATATATACATATACATGTATATGTAAATATATGTTATATTTTATTTTAAATGCAATATTTTGGTTTATTAGACAAGGCATGGTAACTTAAAAATAAACAACTTTCTGTAGTAGTCAGTGCTCTTGGATGCAAATGAAAAATACAAGATCTGGTTAACTTAAGCAGAAAAAAAAGGATAGGACCTAAGATTTAGGAGGAATTTAAGACAATCTAATCAACCACCTGTGACATCATTACCAGTGCCATAAAACCAAATCCGGTAAAAGCTCTTAGCTGTCTGCTCCCTTATGAACTAACATGCTTCATCAGAATGACAGCCATAATGGATGTTTTATGTCAGCTTGGTCACATCCCTTTCTTCAGATTAAGAGATGAGAATAAGAAATTATTTCCCTAGTTTCAGCCAGGTCAGAGACTCCTGCCTGTGAGTCGCCTTCCTTTCTACCATAAAGTTGAGTTCCCAATTCTGTGAAGCACTTCAATGAGCCATAGCAGGCCTCCATTTTCTCACATGCTTGACAGATGAGTTTACAGCCCTTGCCTGAATACAACAGGTACCTGGGAGAAAAGGCTTAATTTTTTTTTATTAGATTTACAGAAAAGTTACAAAATAATACAGAGTTCCCTATGTATCTCACTTGGTTTCCCCTAATAGTAACATCTTATACAACCTTATAACATCTTATTTGATATATTTGTTTATATTGCTATAAACAAAAGTATAGACTTTATTCATGCTTTAGTTTCCCCACTCAAGTCCATTTTCTGTTCCAGGATCTCATCCAGGATACTACATTGCATTTAGTTGGGCATCTTTAAAAAAAATTTTTCACATAATAAGTGTATCTCATCTCACATAGCTTCTGAAAATAGCATAGCTTGATTGTTCTGGTTCAGGGGCGTTCATGAGGTTGCAGTCCAGCTCAGATGGGACTGCAGTCATCTGAGGGCTAGAATGGGGCTAGAGGATCAGTGTTCAGGCTCACTCATCCAGCCATTGAGGCTTTAGTTCCTCACTACTTGGCCTTTTGCATAAGATTGATCATGACCTGGTTTCTGTCAGAGTAAGGGATACAAGGCAGAGAGTACAAACAAGATGGAAGCCACAGTGAATGGTGTTTTTATAGAAGTAAGTTATTGCATTGCTGAATAGTTACTTTTGCTGACAAAACAACCTTCTTATAATATTGTTCTAAATCTTTGTTCCAGCCCATGGAGGGCTAGCCTACTAAGTCTCTTCATGCACCATTTTTAGTCCTCTAAAAAAAGGGATTAAGATGTCTCCTGAGTCTTCCCTGAGTGCTGCTCAGCATCCATTCATACCACCATTCTCCACAGATGCTTTTCCATACCAAATCTTGTCACCCAAAATGAGGAAAAAGCCCTTCATGTGAAGAAATATAAGGCTCTTTACTGAGGGAACGTGCTTTATTCCCCCACCTGTAGTCTTAGAAATTTGGTGGAAAGATAACTATGGAAAGACTTCCATTTCTTCATGAATTGAAGGAAATTGCTGTTGTGCCCAAAATTCAACCTGATATTTAAAGGTTCAATAACTTGTAAACCTTTTTCATATTGTTCTGTTTTAAACAGAATTGAGATTGTTATCAATTGAGCTTGGTGACCAGGGAAAAATGTGATTATTATTCACACTCTTTTGCTTTGGGTGCATAGCTACCCTTTCAACAGAATTATGCATAGACCAGTGATTCTCAGCCATGGGAACATTTGACAATGCCATGGGTGTCACAGTTGTGAATGGGTGGATGCTCTGCCATCTACTAAATGGAGGCAAGGGATGCTGCTAGATAGCCTATGATACAGGACAGTTGCCCACAGTAAAGACTTACCTGACTCCACATGTCACTAGTGCCCAGGCTGAGAAACCATGGCACAGACTATACAATTTCTAAAGGACCACTTACCATTCTTTTCCCATGCCTACTTTTATATATTTTTCTCACTTTTTCACTGAACTTCCCTCATTGTCTTTGAATTCCTTTGGTTTGCTTTCTCTGAGAGTCTATTTTTTTGGTCCAAGTAAATAGTGAGACAGCTGTGGCTGGGAAACAGAGGAGGTGATGCCAAAAAACATTCCTTCAAACTTTTCTTAGCCGAATTTAAAAAAAAATATTTGAAGAAGATAGAACCTTGCTTTTGGGCTCAAATGGAGTTATAACCTACAAGGCTGCCCAATAATATAAATGAGACACATAGCTGCCAGCTCTTCTGCCTTTCTTGAGAGGCTAAAAATCCAGATATGTCTGTGAAATCACCAAGATTTTGCATTAGGGCTCAAGTTTGTGCAATTCATCTCATGTGCTGAAAATCACATGAGCAGTGGAGGGCTGACTAGCTATTTTGTACCCACTGGGCCAGTTCCTTGCCTATAAACATGACGGCACCAGAGGAAGGCTTTGGTCCTAGTGGACATTTAATAATTCTTTCTTTATCTTCTTTGCTCACTGCAAGTAACATCTTCCCCTGTGCTAGTCAGTGTCCATCACTGTGACAAAATACCTGAGAAAGCAACTTAAGAGAGGAAAGATTTATTTTGACTCATGGTTTCAGAGGTTTTACTCCATGGTCACATGGCCCTATTGCTTTTGAGCCTGTGTGTGATGAGGCTGAACATCATAGCAGAAAGCTATGATGAACAGAACAAAATGACTCACATCTTGTCTGAGAAGAGGCAGAGAGATGGAGAGAGGAGGGGCCAGGGACAAGACATACCCTTCCAGGGCATGCTCCCAGTGACCTACTTCCTCCAATTAGGCTCCACCTCCTAGTTTCTACCACCTCCCAATAATGGCATCAAATGAGGAATCTTTAAATCTCATCCACTGATGAGGTTAGCACCCTCATGATCCAATCACTTCTACAAAACCCATCAGTTGACAACCAAGCCTTTAATACTTTAGCCTTTTGGGGGAAACTTCATATCCAAACCATAACATTCCTTTTTCAGTAATGTTGTCTCTGCAAATGGAAGGATAAAAAAGGTCTTAAATTTTCATGCCAACCTGGTAAGCTTGTGAAATAAGATGTTTACATCCATTTCCTGTGACTTCCTCACTAAGCAACAAGCCTTAGTACCTTCTTGTCCATCGTTCAGGCTGGTGTGAGGGCAGAGTGTAAGTGTGCCTCACAAACTCATGTCTACTGTTTTACAAGCACCCCCAGGCAGATGAATCTCAAACTAACCCTCAGGCTGCAGAGGCAAAGTGACCTTAGAAAGCACTTGCAGCTATTCACAATAGCCAAGTTATGGAAACAGCCAAGATGCCCCACCACTGACGAATGGATTAAGAAAATGTGGTATCTATACACAATGGAATTTTATGCAGCCATGAAGAAGAACGAAATGTTATCATTCGCTGGTAAATGGATGGAATTGGAGAACATCATTCTGAGTGAGGTTAGCCTGGCCCAAAAGACCAAAAATCGTATGTTCTCCCTCATATGTGGACACTAGATCAAGGGCAAACACAATAATGGGATTGGACTTTGAGCATATGATAAAAGTGAGAGCACACAAGGGAGGGATGAGGATAGGTAAGACACCTAAAGAACTAGCTAGCATTTGTTGCCCTTAATGCAGAGAAACTAAAGCAGATACCTTAAAAGCAACTGAGGCCAATAGGAGAAGGGGACCAGGAACTAGAGAAAAGGTGAGATCAAAAAGAATTAACCTAGAAGGTAACACACACGCACAGGAAATCAATGTGAGTCAATGCCCTGTATAGCTATCCTTATCTCAACCAGCAAAAACCCTTGTTCCTTCCTATTATAGCTTATACTCTCTCTACAACAAAATTAGAAATAAGGGCAAAATAGTTTCTGCTGGGTATTGAGGGGGGGAGAGGGAGGGGGCGGAGTGGGTGGTAAGGGAGGGGGTGGGGGCAGGGGGGAGAAATGACCCAAGCCTTGTATGCACATATGAATAATAAAAGAAAAAAAAAGAAAGAAAGCACTTTCAGCATCTCGTCATGAGCATCTGAGTTCTCCTCTTAACCACACTTTTCAAGACAGAGCCTTGCTTCTTTGAAAGAGGTGTAATGTGACTTTTATTTCAATATTCACTACCTACCAGTTCTGTGACTTGGGAGATTTTCTTAATGCTTTGATTTTCAGTTTCCTCAACTAGAAAATGGGTAGATCAAAAAGCTACTACAGTGGATTGTGTGTTGATGTATATTAGGTAATATCCATAAATATAAAATTTTAAATGTCATACAAAATTACTTATGGTAGTCCTGGTGTATATTTAGAGCTTAAAAGTTGCTAGCTTCTCTTTTCCCTCACTCTCTCACCCAGTCCATATGTGTGGCCCTACTAGCACATTCCTCAAATAGATGCCATGTTTCCTTCCCTACAGCATAGGTAGAGGTTAAGAGAACCAGTTTTAACATTAGATATTCCTGAATGCATGTTCTGAGTTTACCACATCCCAGTGTTTGCCTATAAACAAGTTATCTGATCCTCTCTTAACCTTGTTCAACACATCTGTAAAATTGGAACAATAATTGTATAGGCTACAGAGAGCTGTTGTGAGGATGCAGTAAGGTTGTGGACACTATGCACTTGGCTTATCATACTTGCTCAATAAACAGTAACTATTCCTTGCTACTGTGTGTCTGTGTCACAGGGAAGTTGAGTTGGTCAAATGAGATCACAAGTATCCAGAAGTTTACAAAAGTTAAACATGCATGAACTCTTTTCTGTAAGACTTTCTTGCTGAGTTTTCATTCAGTTAATATAATTTTTAAGCTGGTGCCATTCTTTAAAGATGATGACATTTTTTGGTAGATATTATTTCTACTGAGGAATAACATGCATGTAGCATTGTGTATAATTATGAATGGATATAAATACAGCTTGATGGGATATATTTCATGTAAGTACCAACCAAGTGGAGATATAGAACCTTCTTAGGTATTCCAGAAGGCTCCCTTACATCCCTTCTCATGTAGTATCCATCTCCCAAAGATAACCCTTATTCCTCATCTGTCACTAAAAATGAGTCATTCTTTGGACAATATTTTTATTATTATTTCTAGAATTCAACGTGGAAAATACTGTTTTATAATCCTCATTTTCTGAATTAAGAAATTAACCCTCAAAATTAAGAGTGTATACTTCAGCACTTCTGGGTTCCTTCAGTCTCAACCCCAAACCTCTTATTTCCTGTCTTTGAACAATGTCAACAAGTTCTTAGAGCTTGCTTCACTTGGAGGGAAAACAAAAGTGGCATATTTCTAGGAAGGCATATTTCTGCTCTCAGACATCTTCTAGTCTAGCTAGAGAAACAAACAAGCCTCAGAATGGAAGACCACTCAAAATCAAATGAGTCCACAGAAAGTGTGTCCTAAAGGAGCAGTCTCATGTTTTCTTGTTCTCAACTCTCCTGAAGACTCTGCTTAATACTAGTCACCCCAAAGAAGATGTCCAGATGGACCACATGTGCCATTTGTGCTTATGAGATCTCTCAGGTAGAATATGGTCTCCTCTGGCCACAGTAATGAGGACTTCCACAGTGCATGTGAAAGGACGTGCGGGGTGAGTGATCAAACCCTAAGTGACTGTTCCTGCCTTTGATCAGGATGTGTTACCCAAATTCCTCCTATAGGTCAGTTTGTCTGTAGGAAGGTACACTTACTGAAAGCAGTTAGTGCACATATACCCATCACCACTTGCACCATAAAGATATTTCTATGGGAATTAATAGTTGGGGAGTTTGAGAGTATTATAGTGATAAAGTTTGAATGTGTCTCCCAAAAAGCATGTATTGGAGACTTTATCCTCAATACAACAGTGTTGGGAGGTAGGGAATAACAGGAAGTGCTTAAGTCATGAGCACTTCACCCTCGTGAATGGATTGATGCCAATCATTAAAGAGCTTGTGGCTACACGTTCCATCTCTTTCTCTCTCACACATGATGCCTTCCACTATGCTATAACACAAGGTGGCCTGCACTAGATGTGGCCCCTCAATCCTCCAGAACTGTGAGTCTTTTAAATTTCTTTTTCATGTCAGGTGCTGGTGGCTCATGACTGTAATCGTAGCTACTTGGGAGACTCAGATGGGAAGGATTGTGGTTCAAGGCCAGACCAGGCAAATATTTCACAAGACCCCATCTCCAAAATAACCAAAGCAAAATGTACTAGAGGTGTGACTCAAGTGGTAGAGTGACTGCTTTGTAAGACTCAAAGTCTTGAGTTCAAAGCCCAGTCTTACCAAAAAAAATTTCTGTTTTATAAATTATCCAGTCTGTGGTACTCTGTTATAGCAGCAGAAAACAAACTAAGACAAATATGGAATGGCATTTTTCACACTTACTGCCCTTCAGGGAACTAGTTGAACACAAACTGTTCTATATGGTACAAACACTTAATATGGAATCCCCTTAATTAGGCTTTTTGTGCTCTGTGGGAACAGAAGATGAGAAATTCTTCACAAACTGGAGACTCCAAGGAAAACTTTTGATTGATCATAAGGGAGAAGGGAAAGGGTGAGCATTTATAACATGCAGTTCTGTTCATTTTCCTGAGGATTTGGAAAGAAAAAATGGCATACTGATGCATAATTTCACTTCATTGTACATCACTGAGCATTTTGTATAGTTACCTACTAGTATTCATCTCTGTTTCAGCAGTGAAAAAGATAGTATTTAATGCAAATAGATAAGTGTTCTTTATTGTAGGTCATTATTACCAAAAATCACACCTTGCCCATAAGGAGGCTTCAAGATGTTATTTAGAGTTTTGGAACAAGTATACATTATCCTTATAGGACTAGGTAAACTCTCATGCTGGTGGGAACAAGAATGAGCAAAACTCCTTTGAAAACTTTGATGCTGCCTAATAAAGCCTACAATTGCATGCATGCTGACCAGCAATGCAGCATTTACATATATACCCTGGGGTGACAGGTCGCAGACTATGGTGTGCACCAGAATCCCCAGGATGGTGTGTTCAAACACACATTGCCATATACCACCCCTGATTCCATGGGTATGGGCAGAACCATGGAGAATTTGCATCTCTAACAAGTTTCCAGGCAATGCTGATGCTGCCAATTCTAGAACTACACTTTCAGAACCACCATCATAGAGAGACTCTAGTATGTGCATGGAAGAAGATATGAATAGAACTTTTCGGAAACACTGTCCCTAATAGCCCTAAGGTAGAAATAACACAAATTTCCCTTCAACAGTTCAATACAAGAATAAGCTATGGTATATCCATGCAAGAAAACACTATGTAACAAGCAAAGTGAATGAATGGCCTACAGCCACCCAAAAGATCTACAGGATAAATTGGAATGCTTACTCTGTTGTTTCCTGATATCAGAGTCTTGTTTGTAAGTTTTCTTGGGTAGAATCTCCTTACTACATTTTTTTAGTAAATGTAGTAAATCTTCCTTTCAATGTAGTAATCCTCCCTTTAAACATAAGTTACCTTACAGCATAGGTTGCATCTCTGTTATTTGGTCAGAGTGTGGATTCCTGACTCACATCTCCCACATGTTAGACTGACAGCTATACAGTCCCAAAATAAATTAAAGCAGTGATGAATCCCAATATATTAAGATGACAACACAGGAATTTGATTGCAGCTGCCCATTGAGATGAGTGATATCTTTATTAATTGGTGAGTTAAATGGATATATTAAGTACATTTCTTGTAACTAGCAGATGCTAAAAGAAAATTTTGCCACTTATAATAGTGAAAAATTAGAAACAACCCCAAAATCCATCAATGGGAGAATTATTAAGCTGTAATACAGCCTACCATGGAATACTATGCAGCCTCCACAAAGAAAGTACATCTGAAGTTATAAGCATGTGTCAGGATGCTCATTAAGCATTTCATACTTTGGTTAACTTCTTACAACTATATGAAATTCTCTTCCTATTTATGAGGACACAGAATTCTCCAAAATTACACAGTGTGTAAATGATGCAGCAATACTTAGACCTGAGTTCTGTGGACTCCCAAATCATTTCCTTATCCAGTTATATGATACTAGCTCATAGATACCAAAGCAATATGTACTGTGGACTGTTGTGGAGATTTGGTTCATTGTATAAGCATGAAGAACAGGAAGAGACTTATGTAATTACAAAAGCTAACATGTTAAAGCTAGATTACATCCAAAGAGGGAGGTTTCTGGTACTTTTCACGACTGAAAGAAAACTTAAGAGCACATATCAAGACTCTGGTTATATGTGATATCCAAGTCAGGGGTTTTCATGTATTTTCAGAGCTATTTCTCTGTTTAAAATGTCAAATTATGAGTGAAGTAAGAAAGAAGTCATACTTTTGCTCAAATTTAATTATTGTTAATGTAAAATATCACTTGCATGCTTATTTTTATAATTTCTTGTTCTTTTAATGTTTACAGATGGACAAAAGAGAAAGAAATCTTTGAGAAAGAAACTGGATTCACTAGGAAAGGAGAAAAACAAAGACAGAGGTAAAGGACAAAATAACTAGAGCAATTGTATCTTCTTCCATGGAGCATAATGGTTGAATTTGGTGGAGTTTTTAATTGTATAGATTTATATAGTTCAATTCTATTACGTAAACTAGATTTCTATGATGGAATGTCATTAAGAGCTGTTTTGGGGCTCTTCTTTGCTTGAGTATCCCTGTGCTGAATTGATGAATTCAGCTGGTTTAAGCACAGTGTGACTTCGGCCAACTTTATGGTTACCATTATTCTGGCTAATCAGCTATGCATAAAGGGTCCAGTAGCCACAGACAGCAACACTAATGTTAGCCAGCTGTCTGGCAAATCCAGGCAGGGCTAGTTGAATGAGAAAGAGTTTGGATTCACCTACCAAGTCTACTGAAAAGAAAGAGTCTGACCCTCATGGTTTACTGAAGGTGGGCTATTCTCAGTATTTTTATGTTAGATCACAATATGCTTAGTTTTTGCCTCGTATGTTTTGGGAACTGCTGACTCTCATCATACTGTTTTGTGTCTCCTTTTATGACTACTTAGGGAACTGACACTTTAGTCACTCTTTCAGAAGTGTTTGTGGTCTGTGTTAACTAATATTCTTTAGTTAGAATAGGTACCTGGGCCTCACTAGCGCAGTCCATTTTTTTGTGACTAGTGTTTATAGTCTCATATGAAACGATTGCTGAATTGTGTGGTGGTATGAATGTGTGTTCATTGTATGTAACATACTGAATGAGTGTTCAATGAGCACAGATGTATGTCTCACCCTGGAATTCTTCTACATAATGATTGAATTTCTGTTTGAAAAGTAATAAAAAACAATGAAAGCAAGGGTTTTAAAAATGCAGTGTGATCATTATTGGACAAGACCTATTCCACACCATTGATACCAATCTCTATCCCAATGGTGTCTCACCCTTGGTGCTATTAACACTTTAGACTGGAAAAATCTTTGTGGTGGGGGTTGTCTTGTGCATTGTGGGATATTTAGCATCATCCATGGACTCTCCTCCCTGGATGCCAGTAGCACTGCCTCCAACCAGAATATCTTCAGGCATTTCAAATGTTTACTTCAAATTGGAGAAAAGAAGGTGAAATTGTCAATGTTTCCTACCCTGACAGCACAATAGAATAACTTGTGCAACCTTTAAAAGTTCTAATGCCCAAGGGCTAAGAGTGTGGTTCAGTGGTAGAATGCTTGCCTGGCATATGCAAGGCCCTGGGTTCCATCCCCAGCAGCATCCAAAACAAAAGAACAATAAAAAACCCTAATAACCAGGAAGTATCTGTATGAGCTTCTAATATGCAACTTCTAACATGAGAACTGTGATCCATATTCACAGTATCCACTCAACAGGGCAGAATTTGTTGGTATAATAATGAAGGCAAGGGATTGTCCAGCTACATATCATTGTCTGAAAGATAGCATTATATTTAATCATTTCATGTGTTACTGATATTGATTCTATATCTATATTCTACATTGATATCATATTTCATTGGTTGATATGTTTTTTTAAAAAAGCATTGCTCTTCCAGAGCTTTTGCTCATTTTATTTTTTGCATTACAGCACTGACTTGTTCTAGATTAGAACAATCCCATGTATGTATAGTGTATTTAAGGGGTCCTTCAGGTTGGTACAGTAGTCCCTTCTTATCACTAAGACATACAGTTCAAAGATGTCCCACGCTTGCCAGAAAATGGATAGTACCAAATCCTATGCATAGTATGTTTTTTCCCTATTCATACATACCTCTAATAAAGTTTAATTTATAAGTTAAGCACAGTAAGAAATTAACAACAATAACCAAAATATCTAATTATAACAATATACTATAATAAAAGCCATTTAAAACTTATGAATTGCTTATTTCTGGAATATTCCATATAATATTTTGGACTGCAGTTGACTGTGGGGAACTGAAACCATGGAAAATGAAACTCCAGATAAGGGATACTAATATATTAGTTGTATTCTCTTTTAGAGTTGCTTAAGTCTAGCCAGGCACCGGTGGCTCACGCCTGTAATCCTAGTTACTCAGGAGGCAGAGATCAGGAGGATCATGGTTCCAAGCCAGCCCAGGCAAATAGTTCACGAGACCCTATCTCGAAAAAGCCCATCACCAAAAAGGACTGGTGGAGTGGTTCAAAGTGTAGGCCCTGAGTTCAAACCCCAGTACCCCAGTACTGCAAAAAAAAAAAAAAAAAAGAGTTGCTTAAGTCTAGGATAATCTCGTTAATATTTGGATTGAAGGAAATCCTTATAGTGTAGACATTTGGTGATTCTTTAGAAAGTATCAATTCAGGTTAGACTAAGGAGAATGAGCATTTTCTCAGGAGTGGATAGATGTTTGCATTCCCTCAGCGGGAGATGTGTGTGTGCTTGCTCATATTGCATACAAAACAGCAAAACCCAAGAATGTGAGTGAGCAGGGAAGGAAGGGCCAGGGAAGTAATTGACCACTGTACACTGGGCCATGATACATTTTCCAGACCAAATCATATTTATGTAAGCTCAGTCAAAGTCTACCACTATTCTGTACTGCCACACAGGGACCTGACTGGAAAAAGGAAGGCAGTTCCTGATGGTTCCAAAGAAAAGACACGTCACCCATACAACTAAAGGGAGAAAGTATAAGACTTCATGGCAAAAGAGGTTTGATTTTTATAAAGTAGTTTGATTGATGTTTAAAAAACAAGATATCCTAGGCTTAAGTGAAAAGTGATTACATGACATCTTTTGTAAACATGAAACCCTGTCCATGTCAACACCAGAACCATTACGTGGACGCCTGGGAGCGTGGGGATGGTGGGGTGTTGGTCTGGCACAGCTGTAACTGGCTCACATTGTTTCCTTCCCATTGAATATTAGCATTTGGGTTCATAACAGCTGCATTTGTGAAAAACGATCATTTGAATCCAAGAGTAAAAGAAGGAAAACAGGAAACTCGAAATGACCTCTTGGGTT
Organism: Castor canadensis; assembly: GCF_047511655.1. Lineage (NCBI taxonomy): Eukaryota > Metazoa > Chordata > Mammalia > Rodentia > Castoridae > Castor > Castor canadensis. The sequence goes on from NC_133405.1 coordinate 134,487,733, forward strand.
AGATCATCTAAAAATAAGTAGAAACAGTTTTTTGAGTTAAATTAGCCTTCCAATAAAAAGTGACTCACAAATACTTGATATACCACTATATTAATTGACTCCATCAGAAGGAATCATATCCTGCATGATATTTAATTGCCTTAAATGACATACTATATAGATCACATGACAGTCCTATGTCCCTCCTGCCACTTACACAGTGCCCATATGACTTTTGATTTACACATGGAAACTAATTCAAGGTTGACACTGGTTTGGAAAGCAATTTTCATACCAAATAGTTCCAGTTTTTTAATTTCTCTTAATTACCTGGCAACAAAAGTGTTTTTAAAACTTTCAGAACTTCAGGAAATGTCTTTCTTGTCTCAAAAAGAAACGAGTTTGGGGGTGAAAGATTAAAAACTAGCTACTTTGTTTCAGTTACTGTGCTTCCTAAACATCACATGGGGATTAGGTTTTACTACTGTGTAATTCTGGGAGATAGGAGGTCCTCTCTCCCCAGGACATTGTCAAATTATACCATATAGTCATCAACATAAAATATGGATTAGTGGGCTAGAGGCGTGGCTCAAGCAGTAGATCAGCTGCCTAGCAAATAGGAAGCCCTGAGTTCAAATCCCAACACCACCAAAAAAATAGATTATTCCATTCTGTCACCTTTTTTGTGCTAAAATCCCATCATGCCATTTTTTATGGTTACTTCCTGTCAAACCATTTCACTATATGTGAGCTGTGACATAACACTATATAAGAGTAGTTGCTTACAACTTTTATTTTTGCTTCATATTAAATAGCAAAATATGGAAATGTCATGATGAAACCCTTTATTATGTACAATTAAAATATACCAATAAAAATAGCAATAGAAAAATCAAGTATCACTGGTTTTTATCAATCTCAAAAAAAATATATTGAATGCCATCTCTGACTGCTAAAAAATATATTGAATGCCATCTCTGAGTGCTATCACTCAAGAAGAGAGAACCGTGAGGAATGTGGATCTAGCAAAGGGTAAGAAGGGGCCAGGTCACACAGGAATGTGAAGGTCACAACACAACTTTTGGTCTGCATGCTAACAACATTGAGTCACAATCAAAATGTACCAAAGAGGAGATGATGAAATGTTTTAAACAGATTGCCATGCTGCAGTGTAAGATATGAACTTGAGCTGGGGGTGACACCAGTATGAAGGGAGGAAGGCCTGTTAGAAGGCTGTTTGGAAGTTTAAGAGTAAGATAATGGTACCTTGACCTGGAGTGGGAGTAATGTGATGGTGGAAGTGGAGAGAAGTGGATGGAAACAAGAAATAACATGAGGGTGATATGACAAGGTGGTAGAGTACAAATGGGATGAGAAAAGGAGAGAAGTGCCAAGTGTGGCTCTCAGAATTCATGTTTGCCCATATGAGGAACAGAGACCATTGGAAATCTGAATAGGACCTGGTAGAAAAGATGAGGAATAAGGGATGCCTTTGGGACATCCAGACATAAGGGTGGAAGAAGTGGCTGGTGCTCAGAGGAGAGGACTGAGATAGAGGTGGCAATAAGTGTCAGATTCTGGCAAGGACAAGGTCCAGTATGCAACCAGGGAGTGGGTGGCATATAGGAAAAGATTAAAAACAGAGGAGGAGGCCAAGGAAATGTGAATACAGCATTGGATGAGTCATTTAGGAGGACAGCCAAGTCACCAGGATGATGGTAGACTGGGGGTCTAATGGTGAATCAAAACCAATGGCAATAGAAACAACAAAGAGCAGAGACAAGAGGAAACTAATAGTGGTAAGTTTCTGACACAAGTGGAATGGTAAAGGTCTGGAATTAGCAGTTGGTAACAAAGAGATGGTCCACCACCTCCCGACCCTGTGGTTCATGTAGAAGGAGAAAAGACAGTCACTACTAGTGAGGATAACAGGGGAGCAGACTCCTGAGGGAGCATGTGCTATGGATTAGAACATGATCCCATTGTCCCCAGCCCCAGCACAGTGAGTCTTGGGTAATTTCCTTATCATTTTTTTAAAAAAGCTATTATCAATTTTAATAACTTCTGTCAATGTGAAGCATCTGTGGTTTCCTTTTTTCCCCTCACAGAAGAGGTTTGAATTCACGGGTGCCCAATGCTTTATTTACAAATAAATAAGGGGTTTCCTCAATAGAATTGTGATGAGTCTTCAATTTCACAATAGTCATATTTTTAAGAAGAAATAATTTTCAAGTATCCCTCCTAGAATTTTACAGATACTACAAATACTGTAGCACAATTTACAAAAATAGTGGGGTCTCCTTTGGGAAGCTGTGAGAGTCACCAGAGAAAGCAACAAGAAACAAAAGAGGCTACATCTAAACTAACAAGAAACAAAAGAGGCTACATCTAAACTACCATAGAAAGAATAAACTCATTCAAAGAAGAAACCCTACTAAAGAGAAAAAAAAATCTGCTATGGGTAGCTGTATCTCCAGAATGAGAATAAATGAGGAACAAAAATTGGAGAAGAATGACTTCATTAATTTCATGTTTAATTTGTTATATCAATTTACAAGTACAGTGACAGACTTTCAGGCATTAAAAGTGACAGATTCAGAAGGAAACAATGTTTCTCCCTTTTTCTAGAGATGTTAGAATTTTTTTTATGTTATCTCCATATATATAACATACTTGGATCCTCTTCAACTCCCCTACCCTCTGATTGGATTTCCTTATATGGAAAAATGGCTAGGAAAGTAGTCCCCAACTTAGAGTAAATTCCTGCTATGCATATTGCCTACAAGAGCAGACATGTCACCTGATACATCAGAATGTTCTTTCTGTTGTTATCCCCTCATCCACTTCCATGTATTTTCATGTAACATCCATGTTTTCTGACTCTGCCAAACTTTTTGAAGAATATTTGATTACTTCTGCAGACAGGATAGCACAAGTGCACACCCTTTGGTCTGCTACTGTCTCCTTTGCTTCCTAATTTTGCTAGTAGTAGGAACATAGGAATGGCTTTATGTCAGTATTGGATCTCACTACGCCATCCAAAAGAGAAACTCCTAAATTTTTTATTATAATATACCACCTACTATGTTGATAAAGCAAGCACCTCTGAAAATCCCCAAATGAGGTTAGGATTTTTTAAAAACAAATTGCATCTTTTGATGAACCAGAGATGTAGGTCTTTAAAGTAGCATTTTTGTTCTTAAAACAGACTTGGCCATTAGCCTAGTTCAGAATGTTTTCATGAATCAAGGAGGAAAACCTTTTAAAGCCCCTTTCCACCTGATTTAATATTAGTTATTTGTTTAAAGGACAAACAACCTTAGAATTATTTTCCCTTGATCTTATTTTATTAATAGGGCCTTAAAAAATGGAGTGGCTAGATTTCAATTTACTGCTGCGAGGAGACCTAATTTTGTGTCTAATAGGAATAATTCATTTGATTGAATTATTAATGTCTTTCAATATGAATGCAAAATATTGGCTATTAAAATGGCATATGAGAATCCATTGCATATGTGTACAGGTGGACTTACTGCAGAGATACATGAAGCAATTGCATATGTATCCAAATAAAGTCATAGATTTCTACATTATTCCACTTTCCCCAAGTTGTCCCTACTAGAGAATTTAGTATATCACGGGCCTCCCACCAGATATATTATAGCAGAATCTACTTCTGCATGTGGCCAGAAGGATGGTTTGAGTATAGCTCATGAGGGTGACACCCTCTCCCAGATAGCAGGAGATAGGATGTGGATCAAGGAACACAATGAAAAAAATAACTTCTTCCCAGGCTGTTCCCAACTTGCTCCTCTGCTTCTGCAGTTATCATCTCATGTAGCGCTTCTTTTATTGGGACCTTCAAAGTGTATCCACTTAACTGTATTTCAGTCTTTGCTTTAAACATTTCTCTATTATGACACATGACAGTTACTATTTTAATTATGTACATGTCTGATTCTCCACACCTCAATCTCACCCCACACTCTGAACCCCTCACAAGCAAGGACTAGACCTTTTCTAATCTTTGTAGCCCCTCCTGCATTGTAAAGTTTGACATGGCATTCAGTAAGTATTCAATCAATGCTTGTTCAATGAATGAATAAATGCAGTCCCCCAGTTCCTTGGTAGCCTTCAGGGATTTCTGAGGTACATAAATTGAAGATCACCAATTGGTAAAACAGTGTGCTCATGAACATAAAGTATTATTTACATCTTATCAAAAATGTCACATTCAGAATTATGTTCTCCAGTTCCATCCATTTACCTGCAAATGATAAGATTTCATTCTTTTTCATGGCTGAGTAAAATTCCATTGTGTACAAACTCCACATGTTCTTGATCCATTCATCAGTAATGGGGCATCTTGGTTGTTTCCATAACTTGGCTATTGTGAATAGTGCTGCAATAAACATGGGTGTGCAGGTGCCTCTGGAGTAACCTGTATTGCATTCCTTTGGGTATATCCCCAAGAGTGGGATTGCTGGATCATATGGCAGGTCTATGTTTAGATTTTTAAGAAGTCTCCAAATTTTTTTCCAGAGTGGTTGCACCAGCTTGCATTCCCACCAGCAGTGTACGAGGGTTCCTTTTTCCCACATCCTCCCCAACCCATGTTGTTGGTGGTGTTTTTGATGACATTATAACAGGGGTGAGGTGGAATCTTAGTGTGTTTTTGATTTGCATTTCCTTTATGGCTAGAGATGGTGAGCATTTTTTTCATGTGCTTTTTTGCCATTTGAATTTCTTCTTTTGAAGAAGTTCTGTTTAGTTCAGTTGCCCATTTTTTAATTGATTAATTGATTTTAGGAGAGTTTAGTTTTTTAAGTTCCCTGTGTATTCTGGTTATCAGTCCTTTGTCTGATGTATAGTTGGCAAATATTTTCTCCCACTCTGTGGGTGGTCTCTTCAATTTAAAGACCATTTCTGTTGTTGTACAGAGGCTTTTTAATTTTATGAAGTCCCATTTGTCCATCCTTTCTCCTAGTTGCTGGGCTGCTGGGGTTCTATTGAGGAAGTCCTTGCCTATACCTATTAGTTCCAGAGTGTTTCCTGCTTCTTCCTGTAGTAACTTCAGAGTTTCAGATCTGAAGCCAGGCTCAGAAGACCAAAAATCATATGTTCTCCCTCATATGCGGACTTTAGATCTAGGGCAAATGCAGCAATATGGTTGGACTTGGATCACATGACAAGGTGAGAGCACATATGGGAGGTATGGGGATAGGTAGAAAACCCAAAACGTGAAAGCGTTTAATGTCCCCACTCCAGAGGAGCTAATACAGCAACCTTTAAGCGACAGAGGTTATCATGAGAAAGGGATCAGTAACCAGTGTAAAGATCAGTTAGAGATGAATCAACATGGGTCGTAACACGTACACATGAAAGCAATGCTAGGAATATTTCTGTATAGCTATCCTCAACTCAACTAGCAAAAATGCTTTGTCTTCTTTATTAGGCTTGTGTCTTTTCTTCAACAAAATTAGTGATAAAGGCAGAACAGGACCTGCCTGGAACTGAGGGGGGGAGGAGGGGAGAGGGTAGGGGAGGGGGCCCGGGAGAGAAATGATCCAAACAATGTATGCACACGTAAATAAATGAATAAGTAAAAATAAAAGTCACACTTCTCTGTATTAAAACAAACTTGAGGAGGCACATGGAGAAAAACTACAGACCTAGCTTCCAAAATATGTATTTATACCCATTAGTTTTATTTATTCAAATTGAAACTTTGGCCATTCTGATAAACACAAAGTCACTTCTGTATGTTCATTGATGGATACAATTCTTCAGAAATCAATCATTTCAATATGCTTGCCCTTAGCATGAATGATAGTCTTTACTGGACTGGGACAGTCTCTGAGCATAAATGTCTGTTCTATGGTTCCAGAATTCATCCCGCAGGCATTTGGAATGCCCTTATCCCAAGTCATTGCCAATGACCGGGCCTATAAACTTAAGCAGGACTCACAGAGGGATGAGCAGAAGGATGCATCTGATTTTGTGGCTTCCCTCCTCCCGTTTGGAAATAAAAAACAAAACAAAGAACTCTCAAGCAGTAACTCATCTCTCAGCTCAACCTCAGAAACACCAAATGAGTCCACGTCCCCAAACACCCCGGAACCAGCTCCTCGTGCCAGGAGGAGGGTGAGTTGGCCAGGATTTCCTCTGACACCGATGCTAGAAAACTAAAGATGTGTAAGGTTCTTCTTTGAGTCTTTGTGCACGTGAAAACTGGATATGTTATTTGTGTCCATTCCATTCAGGGAGAATTTGCACTGTGAATATGGTAGCTGGCATAGCCTCAAACCTTTTCTTGGCTCCTCTAGAAGATTCCAGATGTCCCTCCCTGTTACTCCATGCCCTGTGACATCCAACACTCCACATTACCACCATTGGTCCTGATGTGTTTAGCCATCTCCTGCTGTCTTAACCAGGTTTCCCACAATAGACTGTAAAGCTCAAAGGCAGGTCCCAGTTTAGTTAATTTCTTCATTGTCAGTCTGAGAATGTACCTGGCCAAATAAATTAGTTGGGCATCTTCATAAACAACGACAGTTTTTCTTTATCTACGGAGCATTTTTTCCCTTAAGCAGACCCATAGAATCCTATATGTGGCTTTCTTCAAATGAATACTTTGACAATGTGATACCAATTCTGAAGTACACAGTTCTAGGCACTGTGTTGTTTGGCATTTCATATTTCAAACTTGGAAAACTGAGTTTTTCAAGCATACTGTCTGGCATTTGGCTGAGTCGGCTGATAAGCATCTCTAAAACGTTCTACCTCACTGGGAAATCTCTCCCTTTTCCTCTGGCCCAAAGACCCTAAATCTTTGCCACCTTCAGCCACTGAAGACTGCCTTAGATAATACTGCAGACACATCCCCACTTAATACCCACTTTCTCAACATTCACAATCTCTTCCAAGGCAAAGCAAGACCTGAACCCCCTTTGTTGTTTTTGTAGTGTTGAAAATGATTAAAAGTGAAGAAATGACAAAATCATGGAATATTTGAATTTGCATGATGAATTTGCTCTCCCAAGCCAGTCTGTCTCTCAGAGTATATATAAACCTATTTGAGAGTAATACTACAACTCTAAATTTGAGCTTTCTGGGAATCTAGGCCCTAGGCAATCCCAGATGTCCTCTTCTCTATCCAGGCTTTGCTAGGACACCAGCAGTCAACTTCTAATTGTATGCTTCACTAAGGATGGGTGGCTATAGCACACAAGGTCACCATTTCTAACATGGCAGCCTGCCTTCCATTTGTCAGCACCTCTCCTCTTTGCTGAGGGCTTTTTCTGATAGCCAGAAACTCCTGGCACAGTCAGATAGCAGGTTGTAAGTACTGAAGAGATATCATCACTTCCCTGCCCCTACCAGGGGCTCTCCATAATCAATGCTTCTTAAGACATAGTGTTTAAATTCTCCAGTTCCCTCACCCTTGTGGGTATAGGCTCTGAGGTGCATGAACTGCACTGTCTCCTAGAGTTCTCCAGGGAAATTCACCTCTGCTTGTCTACAATGCTAACTGACTTGGCAATGCTCCCTTCATTGGCCACCTTCCCTCCCCTGACTCAGTTCCCCAACTCCCTTACAGGTATTTCCTGGGACCATCTCCCTAATAGCTTATGGAGAAAGCTAACCTAAGACTGTTCTATGGAATCTTCCTATTTTAAAAAAATCTACTTCCTATAGTCATACTTGAGGTTTTTTGGTTTTGTTTTTTTGTTTTTTTTATCATAAGACTTCTCTAACTTTACCTCATTCATTGAGTATGTGATTTTTTTTCTTGTTTCAAGAAATGAAGTGGTTAGGTCAAAATATTTTAATTATATGTTTCCCATCTCTTGTCTTCCACTTGGAAATTTTTGTCTATTGTTGAAATTGCAACTACCAATACCTTACCCTATGTTATGGGGATTTCCTAACTTTTTCAAAAAACATTGATTTTTTTCCTTTTTACATATGAACATCACAATTAATTAAATCAAGCAGTATTATTTTGAGAGTGATAAATAGTCATGGGCAAAAGTAGTTACTGGGTAGCACCTGGAAGCAGCTTTTTTTCTTTTCTCTGTTATCTTCTTAAAGTCTGTGTGTCATTTGCAGGGTGCCATGTCAGTGGATTCTATCACTGATCTGGATGACAACCAGTCTCGACTATTAGAAGCTTTACAACTCTCCTTGCCTGCTGAGGCTCAAAATAAAAAAGAAAAAGCCAGAGATAAGAAACTCAGTCTGAATCCTATTTACAGACAGGTCCCTAGGCTGGTGGACAGCTGCTGTCAGCACCTGGAAAAACATGGTAAGTAGACTTGTCTGTCAGCCCTCATTGATTTAAGCATTATTCCTTTAAGCACTCAATTTCAATTCTGTGTTCCTTTGATCAGGCTCTAGACCAAATTTCCTTTGGGAAGAAAGTATACAGATGTGAGTGTTTGCTTAAAAGATTACTGAGCTCGACAAGATTGTTTCAGGTCAGGGAAGGAATCAATTTGATAGCACTTGGACTATTTGGCCCCTATGAGTCCTCAGAAGTTACTCTGACCAAGCAATTGAGCCCACCTCTGTTGGGCTTGATCTGTCACTAGAACGCTCTTCAAACAGAGAAGGGACATATATCGTTTTTTACATTGCAATTTCTCACAAACTTTCCTTTAAAACATGAGTTTAGCTTCTTTTTAAAAATACACTTGAAAATCCAAAATACATCATTTTGACAGTAGGTTTACATATGGCTATTTGCCTTTTTTGTAGATGTCCATTTAAAATTTCTCCAGTCATCCTTTTGCAACTCAATTCCTGTTGATATGACTTTAAAATAATGTACAATTATTTAAATTTTTCTGAAATTTAGACTTCTAGCTTATTAAATTTCCATTTGCATAATGTAAATTTTGATCACTATAGTGTTAGCAGGCATTTTATGGACATGGGAAAATTTTCTTAATTACTTCTTTAACAATATTATGCTCATTGTAATCAAAGAAAACATAAAACTAAAGAAAATTCTGAAGCTTCCATGCAGACACGATTACTGTTACCATTGTCATATTTTCCTTGTAATAACAATGGGACTTTATAAAAAATGTTAAGGATGCATCTAAATTTCTCAATCAATTCATTATGTATGGAAATCACTGGATAACAAAGTGACTTAACAAAGTAATATATTGAAACATTATTTGTTTATACAAAATTTTAAATGTGGGTACTTTCATTTTTTTAGCTTACCTTTCACATGCCTGTGTATTATTTGTGTACCTTGAACATTTCTCTCTCTCATATATAAATGCATAATATATACATATTATATATATGTGTATATATATATATACATATATGTCTGTTTTAGAGTAGTTAGCATGTAGTTTATGGCCTAAAGGCAAGAAGATAAGCTGGTTAGCCTTTGAAAGTCCTGATTTTATTTCAGATTTCAGTGGTACTTCTACTATATGACTACAAAAATATAAGAGATAAGTTCAAATACAGGTATTAACCTTGGTTGCTTTAAACCAATGGAAAAAGAGAAAACTTCAAAACTTCAAAAGCATTTCTTCATAAAACTTTATTTGCCTGTTTTTGAAATAGATAGCAAGAGGACATGAATAACTTTAGTCTAATAAACATTATCAAAGACATTTTTTATCATCTCCAAAATTGTTCTTAGACAATTATATTGGACTCATCTGTGTTTGTGTACACAACACTTCCTCATTTATTTTTCATTCGAATGTTTTCTGTATTCTTCCTCAAGCATTCTCAACTTCCCAGAAGCACACATTTCCAAAAATCAGACAAAAATATAACAGAGTTGAATTATAGTATGTTTCTGGAACTTAGTCTGATTTATGGGTGGAACCTACTGCTCATTGTGCCTGTCCTCCATTTCTTGAAGTCCCTAAGCCTGAGATTCAGGTTTTTCTGGGTTTGGTTTACCTTTCAGTTTCTGCTGAAAAAGGGAGAAAGATGATCACATCAATTTCTGGGACAGAACACAGCAAAGTCGCATTTCTTTATCAGGTTTATGCCTTCTCAATATCCACCTGTTTTTATCAGTGACTGTATTGATTCATGGTTACTGAATGCCTAGACAGTGTCTTCTCTTTTAGGAAAATCACTGTAAGGCCTTGTAAGAAAAGGCATTGGCTATCATTTGTTCTACCTTAAAATTGCCTTGCCTTAAGATTGTCATTCTACTTTAAAAAATTAAATTATTAAAACTAAGAACAGATTATAGCCAGTTGATGTACATAAGAATTATAACCATCAATCTCTAGTTACTAACAAATTATTTTTAAATCACAATCAGATTTACTGATTGGAAAAGTATTATAATTGAGGAAGTAATTTCATAGAAATGTGCATTTCTGCATAGCCTGAAGAAATTTAGTCAAATTACTATCCCCACCTGTGTAAAAAATTCCCCTGTGTGATAATTTGCTTCTATAGAAATTTCAACTATTCAGAAACTGTAAGAAAATAAATACAGCCAAAATTAAAATTACTAAGATTATATTAATTTTTCTATGTTGTACATAGAAGACTCATTCAGGGCCTATTTCTTCTGTATGATACTATATGTCAGATAAGTAGTCTATATGCATTAATTAATTGAATCATTGCACAAATTTGAAAAGGGTACTTACATTCATTTTTCAGTTGAAGAAATATAATTCTGTATTTAATTCTAAATAGTTTGATTCTCCTGTTCTCAGGCTCCCAGAGAGCTAGAAGCAATAAATTAGGCAGAAAGTTGGCTTCAGTTATGAGCAAATAAATTAATGGCAGTATCAAAGAGGAGCGAGAAGTTCTTTGAAAAAAGATGCAAAAAACAAAGTCCCACGCAAGAGCAAAGCACCAAGATGCACTTATGCAAATCAGCAATCACCATCTTCTCACCACAATTCTCTCAAATTATTCTGGAAATTCAGGACAATATTTTTAAGATGCAGAACTGATAAATGGGGTATTTATGATCACTATCTTTTCTAACTAAAAAGCCTCTGAAAATCCAGCTAAAAATGTTGATACTTAAAATGCAAAATCAGAACATAAATATACAAAATCCATTTTCAATATAAAAGCAATAATCAGTTATAAACTATGATAGAAGAATTAACAGTAAAACCAAAAATATATGCCCAGATGTCTGTAATAATAGGTAAGAAAGCTCTAGGAAGAAAACTGCAAAACTTTACCCAGTGATATAAAACTCAACAAATTAATGTTTATTTTGTTTCTGGATAGGAAGAAATAATATAAAGAATTAAATTCTTTCTAATTTAATTATATTGTACTAATCAGAAATCCTTTGATGACAGGAGAAAGGAACCCAGACAAAATTAAGCTAAGTAAAATTCCCCTCCATAAAAACTTCAGACCGTATTTATATACTGGGAGACTGATGTCCATTCAGGCACAGGGGAATCCAGGATTCAAATGATGCCAAGAGTGTTCTCGCTTTGCTGAATTTACTCTTACACCAACTGTTGCTGCTTCAAATGGTCATTAGCATTTCCAATCTGGTATCATTCCATACCTGGTTATCCCAAAGGAAGAGAAACTGAGCCACCAGTGAAAAAATAAACATAGATTGTGCTCATCAGTGGTGATGATGAATGGCTCACAAAAAGGGGAATCGTTTGGGCATCTGTGCCCCCCAAGAAAGAACACAATAACTTTTATGAGTATTCCTACCCAAATAATCACACCTGGACCACAGAAAACTCTGCTTTAAGCATCTCTTTAGAGGAAATAAGAGGGAAAAAGAAACATAAATTACACCACAAAGTGTCCAAATACAGACCACGGGAAGATCTACAGTGAGAATTAAATGTTATTTCTTCATCAAACCAGTTACTATGTAGGATAAAAAAACTGAGAGTGGATATAGATTAATGGTATGGATTAATAGATTAATTCTATTAATAGATTAATAGAATACAAGGCACATTCACTATCACAATTTATGAACCTTATGGACATTGACTGGCAATTTAATGCTATTAAAGAACTGTTGTTGAAATGTCTGATGTGTAGTATTGATATTACTTGTTTTTTAAAGGGACCTAATGTTTTTGAGTACTACTGATGTTTTAGGTTGGATAACTCTTTTGAATGCATTAACTCTATGTTTCCACATCTAGAATGTGATCCTAAAATAATCAGAAATATGAACAAATACAAGCGCACAGAATTGTTCAGAGTAAGGCCATTTATAATAGCAAAAGAAACCTGTGTATTTTGTGGGATTATATGCCATTCAGGTGGGACTATGAAATAAATCATGGCCCCTTCATATAACAGAGTATTTTGTATTTTAAATCATATTTACAGGGAATTTTTTACCTACATGAAAACTCCTGTGGCCTAATAGTGAGGGAAGTCAGTGGCATTCTCTCTGTTGATAGATAGACACTATATTTACAAACGTGTGCATGATCTCAACTAAGCAATATATTTATATTTTTTTCATGGAGAAAAAGCTAGATAGAAATAAAGTGAAATTTTAAGTGATTGTTTTTGTACCAGGTATCTTTTTAGTTTTTTTTTTTTACATTTTCCTACATTTTTTAGATTTTCTTTAAGAGCATGGTTTCATTATGGTTAGAAAAATGATAAGTATCTATTTTAAAATTAATAAAGGGCTAAAGATTGGTATAAAATTAATGTTTAGGTAATTATTCTGAATAATGAAAACTGTTGCAATATTTTCTCATATGGAGAAGTTGTGAAATTATATAATATCATAAGGAAAAGTTTTCATCAGAAACATTTAATGTAAAATTATTCTGATGCCTAATGTGCTAACCTTTAGGTAACTGGAGAATGTAAATAGTATAGAATAAGGAAGAATTACAGGATGCTGTTAAGTTACTGTTGCTTTTTGTGTCACAGCTCTGTACTGGCATTCTGCTCTATTTCTACTTTGACTTCCTCCAGAGTCTCAAGCCAAAAAAAAAGACTGTTAATTTTGTTTGTTTATTTACAGGCCTCCAGACAGTGGGAATATTCCGAGTTGGAAGCTCAAAGAAGAGAGTGAGACAAGTAAGTGAAAAGTGAAGTTTATATTGTTCATTTCACTTGACTTAATTGAAGTACCCTGTGCAACGTTCAAGTTTATGCAAATTCCATTCTGAATATCTTCTCTTTATCCTACAACTGGTTATACTATAATTGAGTCCCAAGAGATGAAACACAATTCAGAAGCTCAGAAAAGTTGTTATAGAGTTAGCATCAGACAACTGAAAGAAAATGCCTGGAAGTGTCCATGCCACATTCAGCTCTTTGTACAGCCCATTCTTTCTGCATGTGTGTGTTCAGAAAAGAAACATGGTGTGTGTGAATGATCCCAGTTGGATTGGTGCAGACAGAAGTCCTCTTCATTCTGGCTGCCTGACATATGTTGATGGCGAGTTGTCTGGAATCAATGAGCAATTCAGGACAGTGATGGGTATTCTCATCAGGTGGCCAGATGGCAAGTGCCAGAAATTATTCATCAGTTATATCTGGATTCAGCAAAGGGAAAATCTTTGCATGGAGATTTATTTAAGGATTATCCAATAAAAAATGAAAATAGTGGTTACTTAGAACTGAATTCCAAGTATAAAATATGCTCTAACTCACTCACCATTTTATTTTATACTTCACTCCTCAGTACCTGACATTTTTTTCTTCCCTAGTTAAAAATTAAGAGCTAACCATTTGTTAATTATCTACTTATCACCTTGTGTCTACTAGTCTGAGAGGTGGAGGAGAGTAGGGATTTGCTTCTTTATTTACCAGTACTTGTCATGCACCTATAATAAGGCTGGGGACCCAGAAAAAAAGCAATAAATCCTTGTTAAGTGAATGGATGGATGAATGATTGAACAAATGAACTCTTATAGAAGCTTGTTGCACAGTGTTCATCCACAGGTTTGCATAATTATTTCTCCAACAGAGAACAACACGTAAGAAAAGTTGAGCTGTCAGAAATGAAAGTAAGGTGTGGAGTTATTCCCTTCTTGCTATTCTGTTTTTCTGCTGCTCTAGATGTTAATGGGCCTAGTATAATGATTAAGACTGGGAATCCTTCTGGTAATCACTCATAAGGCAATTTGACAAATTGATGACAGCTTTTGTTTAGATATCTTTTAAGCTTCAGCCAGGAATATTCTATTAGGGTTTTTAGGTTTTTTATTTGTAGAATAATCTCCTTATTTTCTTGTACCTCAGTAAACAATCATAAGTCTAACATGACAGGATTGGTGACACACAGAAATGCTATGCAATAGATTAATTCCTCCCTTCCACATTTGCAGTTGACTTAAATTCTCTTCTACCCTTTTGCCTTTCCTTCTACCCTTCTGGTTGTCATTATTGCCCCTCTGCTCACATCATTAACAGAAAATCCACAGATACTTTAACTTGATAACACATTTAAAACATACACGTATATTCATAGCTGGATGGTGTAGATTGCAGATCAAGGAGACATGTTGTTTGTTTCTTCTTCTTGGGGTCTGTGCAGACCTAACACCATATGCTATATATTGAAACATTTCTTTAGGTGGATACCGAACATGGAGATTATTGGTTATATGCTACTTTTTGTCAAAGTAGCCTTATGTGATTGCCACTCGATCCCTTGTTTTTCCAGTTACGTGAGGAATTTGACCGTGGAATTGACGTCTCTCTGGAAGAAGAGCACAGTGTTCATGATGTGGCAGCCTTGTTGAAGGAGTTCCTAAGGGACATGCCAGACCCCCTTCTCACCAGGGAGCTGTACACGGCATTCATCAACACTCTCTGTACGTAATACAACCTTATTCGTGGGAAAGTGTCCTTGGAATACCAGAATGTCCAGCTCACTCATCAAATGCATGTGTTTTCTGATAACTGTTTTTGTCCTTGTTTATCGGTCTCTAATGAATGGGCTATTTGGGGGATTTTCTGAGATTTATCCTGGGGACAATTAGCAAGAAGAAAGTAGCAATAAAACGAATGGAAATAGCTAAGAAGAATTTGGGATGCTTTCAAATGACCCCCGGACAGAAAAAAAGTGCTATAAATTGCTTCTTTGATGTACCAGAGAGAGTTCACATTGAGTCTGTGCCTAAAAATGAGTTGGTGTTTCTGGTATGAGGAAAGAGAGATCCAAGGAACCCAGAGTAAGAAAAGGGGACAGACAACAATTCAGGGGAAGTAAGGTGACATAGCCCAGTGCCAAGACTTTCAACATAGCTGCTTCTGCAAATACAGACTCCATAGGAGGAAAGGAGGGCAAGGGGAAAAGATTAGCCAGAGCTGTGTCAACCTGTGTATATTTCTTTCCTCCAATGCTGCAAATCAAATGGGATTATAGAGACAGGACAGTTATTTTGTACATGTCGTGATTATTGCCAACAAAAAGTCAGTCCCTTGTGTATTACTCAACAGAAAAGGGCCTCAAATCTGTTACAAACTCAAATTTCAGAACATTCACCAATTGTCAGTCCATTGTTAGTAAATATTTGCCAACCATGGACTGAAACCCATTAAGTTGGTATAAATAGTGCCAGAGAAAGGAAGAAAAAGATAGTGAAGGAAATCAAGTTACTTCTCATGATTTCCCTAGATGGGACATTACACCAGGTCTAGTTGTTCTTTTTGACTTTCTTAGAGCCTTGCAGCTAAATTGCAAGTATGGCAATGAGTGAAGGCATGAAGTGGTGTTTACCTAGGTAACTTCCTAAGACAGTTAAGAGGAAACCTTTCTTCCCTGCCTGAAAGATGTGAGCTCTCTTTGTTCTTATTCAGAGCCCCCTTTCTGCTTTATACAGTGTTGGAGCCAGAGGAACAGCTGGGCACCTTGCAGCTCCTCATCTACCTTCTACCTCCCTGCAACTGCGACACCCTCCACCGTCTCCTACAATTCCTCTCTATCGTGGCTAGGCATGCTGATGACAATGTCAGTAAGGATGGACAAGAGGTATGACCCTATTATTGCCACAGATGTTGTGACTCTTTCTTTCTCCCATTTTTTAAAAGGAAAAGACATCAACATGGCCAAATATTCCAGCCTGAGAAAATGACACCTCCCCATCTCTGACCTCCTCATCTTCTACCCTGAGTTTCCATTCGTGAGAAAAAAACAAGAACCTATAGTAGTGCTTGCAATTATGTAAAAGTGGAGTGGTGGGGATCAAATTTTGTAACTGGTTTGATCTGCTTCGTTAATGTGAAGCCCAAATGTGACATCCCCTGTTTACTCTTCTAGTTTTTCCCTGAATCTCTCATCTGCATTAAGAGCAAGAAGTCCAGTATCTCCTTTTATGAAGGTCATTTCTCTCCTTAAACTCTCCCCCTAAATAAGAACTTGCTGAAAGCAATGTATTGTCTGTTCTGCTCCCAAAGTACCAAAGTAGGTATAGAGAGAACTCGGAGTTCTGAACTTTGCCCTTGCATCTGAATATCACATGACGTCAACTGCTAGAAGCAGGTTCAACACAGTCCCACAGGCCCTTTAGGCATGCTATACTTGAACCTGGTCCCACTCAGGCCCAGTGTGACAACCACCTTCCAATCTGAGATCTTGGGCTCTGGTTCTCTTTGTTCTTATTCATACTTTCAAGTGTTTTTCATTTTCACCCTTGGGTAAAGAAGATGTTCACCTCCGTTTTAAGTCACCTAGTAGCTGGCACCCAATTTAAGAAGTCACCTACCTTCACAGGAGACTCCTTTTCCACTTTGATCCCAGGCAAACATACTTTTCCCTGACATTGAATTTTCTAGGAGGTTTCAGGCCCTTTAATATGCTAACATGTACTTTAAATCAACAAGAAGGGGCCAGAAGCACTACAGACTTACTTAACCATAGGAACTTGGCAAATTTAGTTCCCAAAGGACATGATCATATATAATTTTTTTCTCTCTAATCCAGAAAGGCAATTCTGCATTTCTTCTCCTTCATCTCCCTATGAGTGTGAGAATGTAACATTCCTGAATTAGCCATTTAGCTCTATAGGAGCTATAATTAGTGAAACCACCGCTGGCTTCAGGTGCCATAATATAGCCCAACACCTTTTTTCAGCATACACAGCTCTTCGATGGGTATGCTATAATTCTCAGAATTGTTACATAACTATATTACCTGTCTGGGTGCCAGCCTTTATAGACCTCAGATATAACAAAAGCTGTAGAGTCATCTTCCTGGTGGCTGAGTAAAGACAGAGCCCTGTGTCAGAAATTACACCAATTGCCTCTCTGACATTTCCTAAGTACTATGTGTGAAGGCGAAAGTTAGGTTTCAGGTGATTAAGAAGCCCCTGAAGAAAGCAAAAAGTCCAATCGAACTTTCTACAATATAGCCTTTTAAGAATAATTTTTAGACATTCTTTCAGTCCAAAGCTAATGAAGACTAATCAGCTATGACAAAAAAAGAAGACAGTATTCTTGGATAGGTATAAATGAAACTTAGCGTGCTGGTATACTAGCTACTACAGTTCATGTCTCTCCTATGTGTGTGGCTTTGTGTTATAGTAACTAATCCTTCTAATAGACAAAAGACATATGATTGCCCCCATGTTTCAGAAGTAGAAACTGAAAATCTAAGGGGTTAGGTAACTTATCCTGAGTCCCACAGGGAGCTTCCATGAAAAGTCATACAAGTGGTACATTTGTGTATTTCACAGTTCTGGAGGAGGTGCCATACACTCTATAATTACTGTAGATTTGCAGAGTTGCTATGACAGTAGAGAAAGTTCTCGAGGAAGAGCTTCCTTTTTCTAATTCCCACAAAGCCATCATATTGGTTAGCAGTCAGTTGGTTCCACGACTAGCAAATGCCCAGCTGTGCTTCAAACTCAATCCAGTCTAACTTGCTGAGAAAAGAAGTATAAGAGTTAGAAGTAAAGTACAACCCTACTAGGGACCTAGCCCAAGGTTTCTTAGCTTCTGCATGATTGACATTATAGGTAGTGTAGTATCCTTAGCCTCTACCTACCAGATACCAGTAACAGTACCACCGCAAACAACCAAAAATATCTCCAAACATTACCCAGTCCGTGGATCAAGGGGGTCAAAATTGCCCCTGGTCAAGAATATCCACTGTAATTCACTGACCATGTGTTCTTGGGCGTATCTGTTAATCTTTCTAAACCTGGTCTTCCTCACCTGAACTTAGGGAATAAAATTTCTTCAAGTAGGAGCCAGGTGTGGTGTTGTGTACCTATAGTTCCAGCTACTCGGGAGGTTGAGGAAGGAGAACCACTTGAGCCCAGGAGTTCAAGATATAGCAAGACTCTGTCTCTGAAGAAAAAAAAGTCCTTCATCTGACACTGCGCAATGTTTGAGAGGCCTAGTTTACTATCAGGAAAACAAAAACATCCTGGTAACAATAAAGTTGGACAGGAAGCAAGGGTTTACAAGGGTTTCCAGATACTCTTGGCCTAAGCCTTGAATCAAAATGATGGACTAATAACCAATGATTAAAGCATTAGGGGAACTATAAAGACAGATTTGCTTCCTTGAAAAGGTTAGAAGTGACAGGAAAGCAAGCAGCCTATGCAACCATCTTGAACTCAAGTAAAGGCTACAGAGCAGAGTCGTACTAAGGGGAGATGACAGGACATGGGATCATGTTCATAATGCCTCTGCGTGGGTAGGTGGTTGATTCTTTTAAGATGTAAATCTTTGGAAGGATTTGATAACAGGTGACATTGTCCATGTTGTAGATTAGTTAGAGACAGAGACATAATGAGTTAAGAATCTTTTGTGTCAATGGCAGTACAGAAAGCAGCAATTCCTTTTATAAATGTATGAGTGACCTTGGTATTTGAATTATGTATGTCATGAGCACCTTTCCTGAGTTCCTCTAAACCAGTGATTATTGTTCAGTAATTTTCCAATGGCTGTTCCACTCTGCTCATAAAAGTTAAGGACAGGTAGATGGAGAGGAATGAGAGAGGTTCTTTGTTTAGTATTTGTTTAGCTGGTTTAGCATAAGCAGGTAGGGAAATAGAACGGGCAGATTAGGGCAAAGCTAAAATTCAAGCTGTAAAATATGGTCAAGAAACAAATAATTTTTCAAATCATGTTTTTCTTGCCCACTTCTTAGTCTGTGTTAGCTATTTGTTAGGTTGTTGCTTTTGTGGATTATAGCATGGAAGAGAATTGACCCAGGTAATCAAGACACTTGAATGCTCACAAGGCTCTGATAGCTCCTTGCTGTATGACCTTGTCTTTGTGGAAGAGAGGAAGAGGAAGGAAAGCAGAGTGGGGGCCAGGGAAAGTCTTAGCCTCCTCATCTACAATGTGGAAATTATATTTCCTCTCTAATACGAGCACCATTAGCTGGTGGGATTGTAAAGACACCTAAAAGAAGGGCATGAGAAAAACTATTGACTAATAAATTAGTGCTGTTTTAGAGGAAAACAGTGGTGCTTTATTGAATTGTGGTGTTTTGCTATCTTGTGTTAGTTTTGTTTTATTCCATTTTGTTTAGTTTGCTATTTGTTTTGCCACTTAGGGAAAAGAGAAATTCCAAAATGTAAGAAACATTTCATTTCTTCTAGAAAGAATATAATAGAAATAAAATTAAGGCCTCCTGAACAGTGGTTTTTTTCAGAGTCCAAGAACCCCTTGGCATTGCATGGAAAATGTGGTGTGAGTATGCACTTGTTTGGTGAGAGAGTTCTCAAAGGGTCTATGCATGCCGTGGCTACTGATCTTTGAAGAGGTACATGCCTCTAGGAAGTGGTGAGCTGGTTTTGAAACTTTGGTGGGATCCATGCCTCCCTTGCCTCAGCCTTCTTCCCCCAGACCTGCTTTAAAGCTCATTATCCCATCTCCTCATGTGATGGCAGGGTCTGCCAAGCCAGAGTGAATGCGAGGAGGTGTGCTCACAAGAGGAAGAATAGAGGACTGCTTGGAGTGTACTGCTTGCCTTTACTTCTTGCTGTCTCACCATCTGGCTCCAGGCTCTGGGCCTTAGTGTCCCCCATCCCTTGCCAGCTATAAAATAAGGACAGCAGCTGCTGCTTCAGTAGCTTATAGCGTGAGAGAGATGAACTAGTCCGTGGAAAGCCCCTAGCCTACTGTATGTACACACTAGACTTTTAATAAATGTGAGCTATTTATATGAGGCTTAGAAATGATCTAGGATGCTTAGCGAAGAAAAACTTTTTCCTTGAATTGGCTGGCTAATGAAATCGTGCAACAATGTTGTGGCCTTGAGTGCATGTATTACCTAGACATACCCCATGGTGAGCAAGGCTGGAAGATGTCTTGGAGCAAGTCTCCTTTCCGTTTTAAAAAACAATAAAACAAAAACAAAATAAAAGAAGTGGTAGCAAACCACAGCAGTTTGGTCTGCAGCTGGAATCTATGTGCAGTTTTACAGGCGGATTGTATTGCATTCCCAGAATAGCAACCAGAGAAGGAGAGAGCGGAAACCAGAGCTCTGGATTGTCCTGGTGCTAAACATTCTTTTAAAAGAAAACAAAATCTTCTATTTGTTAATGTTTTTTAAAAAGGAGAAAATCCTAACATTACTTTAAGGAGGGGAGGGGAAGCACTCCAGATGCCTCTGAGTTCTAAAGAGAGGAATTTGAAAATGATGCGTATTTTATTTTATCCTTACCATGATTTTCCAGGAAGAGAAGTGAAAAATAAAGTGAAAACTTGTCAAACTTTATATCAATGACACAAAACAAAGAATCATTGAAGATCCTGCAAAAAGGGCACTTTGTTTCAAATTCCTAGTATTTACTACATAGAATAATATTCCCTAGTGGCAAATCATCTCCCTGAAAACAGCTTCGCCTTCCAAAAACACAGCAAGCAATGTTGCATGCTGAGGAGTGTGGGGAGCTTCTCCTTGGCTGTTCATTGGTGCTCCACGGGGTGAGGGTGGGGCTCAGGGAACTTCTCCCAGGCTGTTCATTGGGGCTTCATGGGGTGAGGGTGGAGCTCAGGGAACTTTTTGGCCTGCTCATTAAAGCTCTTGAATTCTATGCTGGGCACCACATGCTTCTCACAGGCTGTATTTATCTTCCCAGGGAAAATGTCTTTATCCTCACAGTCCAAGAGTCTCAACTAATGTTTAACAAGAAAAATAAAAATTCACACAGATCAATAGTTCTCAATCAGTCAGGGGAAATTTGGGCCCACAGGGTATATATGTCTGGAAACACTTGTGGCTGTCACAACTGAAGGGGTGGCGTGGGGGTTCTGCTAGCATTTTGTGGCCTGAGACCAATCAACATCCTATCATGCACAGGGCAGCCCCTGAATCTGCCCCAAATGTCATTATTGCCAAGGTAGAGAAATTGACTCTCCCATGTGAAAAAGAAGTGAAAAGATTTCCCAAGCCTTTAAGATGCTCAGATGCCTTATTACAATAATTTGACTTATAGAAATAGATCCAAAGACAGTGCTCAGCCAAGCTCACAAAATGTATTTTTGAGGATATTTTGTACCTGTTTTTATAATAATAACATTAAAAACAACATAAATGCCCTTAAGTTGGCATGGTAGTTAAAACAAATCATAATCTATTCATGCAACAAGATGTTAGGATCCAATGAAGATGGAAGAGCGATGATTTTTTTAAACTGAGAGATTAATGTAATTAGCATATTGTTCAGAGATAATAAGCAAGTTGCAAAATAAGATAGGGAGTGTGACCCCAATTTTTTAAAAGAAATAATAGCATATCTATATATGCACAGATGCACACAGTAAAGCATATGAACAACAGGTTCTTAGAAGTGTTAGAATTACAGGCATTTTTCTTCCATGTACTTACCTGTGCTTTGTACTTACTAATCTGCTGAACATGAGTGATTTTTTTTTTTTGGTATTTCAAGTTAAAGAGTAGTTCCCCTATTTCACCTTGTGCTCTCCTTTAGCTCCCCTGCCCCCATCTTTCTTCTTCCTCCTCCTCTATGAGAGCTTTTGAAGAAAGCTTCTGCATTCACTGTTTCCACTTCCTGCCACACCACTAAAATGATTCTGAGTTCTCAAAATCATCAGCAAGTCCATTCTGGAGGGGAGTAAAATATCTCAGTGAACATCTGCCGCAGAGGGTCACACACTTTATACTTCTCTAGCATTTCTTCCCCAGATGCAGCTCTTACTCTCTTAACATCTGACCCATTCTCTACCTCCTTCATCAACTACTCCTTAGGGCTGTTGTAGTCTAATGAATCCTTCCTCAGCCCTCCATGTTCTTATCCTACTCTTTCCACTTTTTTTTTTCTTTGAGGTACTGGGGTTTGAACTCAGAATCTACACCCTTGAGCCACTCCACCAGTCCTTTTTTGTGAAGGGTTTTTTTGAGATAGGGTCTCACTAACTATTTGCCTAGGCTGACTTCGAACCATGATCCTCCTGATCTATGCTTTCTGAGTATCTAGGACTACAGGCATGAGCCACCAGCGATAAGTATTATTTGTGGGGGGGGCACTGGGATTTGAACCCAGGGCCCACAATTGTTAGGCAGACGCTCTACCACTTGAGTCATTCCACCAGCTCTTTCCACTTTTTAAAATATGGAGCCTTCACCCTCAGTATTAACCCCTCATTTTTTCTCTGCTTTGATGCCCTTGGGAGCTTCTTTTCACCCCCTCCTTCTTCCATCTTAGTTCAGAAGCTAACTGCTACAACCTAGACTGAGGTGGCATGTCCCAGGTGGTGTTACTCCATTGCACACACCATCCCTGGGGCCATAGACTGCTCTTTTGAAGAGGTAAATCCGCTCTCTTTCTTCTCTAATCAAAATCCTCTTGCGTTGAGGTCACAGTCAAAACTACTCTGTCTCCCCTGGCTCTGCCTATCTTTCCTGTGGCATCCCTGCCACACTGAGCTTTCTGGCCTGCCTGGATGTATTTCCCATGCTTCTGTCACTGCTTAAGATGTTTAATCCACTGTGAAAGAGTCCCCAACTCCAGATTCTCTGCTTTTCAGCCCCGCATATTCTATTCTTCCTCCCAGATTTTGTGCAAATACTGCCAGCTCTGTGGTAGAGCCTCTGAGGTTCCTGGAGTTTATAGTTTCATTGTTTATACTTACTATCTGGAAAATGACTGATGTAATTCCTTCCTAGAATGTGAGCCCTTTAAATTAAGACCTGTGTTGTGATTGTTGTTGCAAATTTTAAAAAATAATTATAATCCATGAAAAATGCTGACCTATAGTAGGTATTGAATGGCTAGATTAATGGAGAGGTTATGTATTGATGGATGAAAAATGAAGAAATTGATGGATAGGCATCATATTTTTAATTGCACACAGGATAAAATTTTATATAATACTAGGTTTGCAATAAATGCCTTAGAGTTGCAAATTTTTACTCAATATGCTATTGAGATGACCATTGAACTATAATAATCTAAGATATGAAGCAAAAGGAAAATGATGGTTCCCCTCATCGATTCTGACAGAGATGATGCTGCCCTTGCAGGAAAAAAAAATGCAAAGGAAAAATTTTCATTGATTATTAAGCTACCTAGCATTTTGAAAAGCAAATGTAACAATAGTCTATATATTCTCTTCTCCAATAGGTCACAGGAAACAAAATGACATCTCTGAACTTGGCCACCATATTTGGACCCAATCTGCTGCACAAGCAAAAGTCAACAGACAAGGAATTCTCAGTGCAGAGTTCAGCCCGAGCTGAAGAGAGCACAGCCATCATAGCTGTCGTGCAGAAGATGATTGAAAATTATGAAGCCCTGTTCATGGTAGGTGACCCATCGGTAGCAGGACATCTCAGTGAATTACCTATTGGTTGTCTGTGGTGGAGTAGTGAAAAATCAAGTTCATTCCTTTCTAGCTTGCAATGCTGATTATTGACTGAATTAATTGGAAGCCAGTTTTGTTAGAAATACAAATTTTCTTAACTTGATTTCACTGTAAGTTTATGATTCCTTGTTTAACAAATGTATTGAAATTATAAACTTCATTTTTGCTCCCTAAATGATAATCACATTTTGGAGTTATTGAATTATTCATATGGCAGTGGTTCTTGCTCAAAATATTGCAAAACCCTTCTTTTTGGAAGTCTATGTGTGGTCCTTGTGACTTCATGTGTTCATAACCAACCACAATGGCATCACTTTTTCCAAGGTCAAGCTTGATATTCCACCTCCCACATGCTAGTTCACCTTTCCTCCCCATGTCCTTCCCATGGCAATTCCCATGACTTCTCTGTCTTTTCAACTGCATTACTGTTCGCATTGGTGTTTATCTTACTCAACATTGTGCTACAGTCACTTATGACCATTCCCCTGATAGATTATAAATGCATTTAAAACAAGGGCTGTGCCCTTGCTATCTCTTCTCTGTATCCTCTGTACACTTTTGGAAGGCCCTCCATCTGGCAGGCACTCAAGAAATATTTTTTTGATTTGTATTGAATTACCAGTTCCTGTTTTCCTTCATAAAACTGCATGGCTTGCTCTAACTTCCTTTGAAACATTCAAACAAATGCCAATTCTTTTCTATTTCCATTCTCCACTCATATTGCATGTCAAAATTTACAGAAACTTCTCCACATTTCTTCTCCCATTTCTCTTGTCAATTTGCATGCACCAGAAAGTCTACCTATCCCATTAGATCCTTTTGTGGCTCCTTCAACCAAGAATGCTAGTCGCTTCTTGAATCTTCTTAAGAGTTTGTCTAAGCTTATCAAATGCCTTGTATTAAATGTATTTACATGCTTGCCTTATACCAATTTAGTTTGGAAATTCGAGAACCAGTGGTTTAGGATAGTTGCCCTCTGTACTGTACCTATCTGTGACTCCATAGGCATCAATTTCAGCTCCTATGAAAGGAGAAAAATAAAAATATAATCTAATTCCCAGTGTGGTTACCAGAAACATTTGATATGTGAAAGTATTATACAAACTGTAAAAGTCTGTGCAAGTGCTAATGAATAATTATTTTAGTTGTTCAACATAAGCTGCCTTTATTCTCAGTACTTTAAAATCACAGACATAATGTTTAATCAAATATTTTGCAGACAGCCATCCAGGAGGTAACTTAGGAACCCCAGCTCCTTGCTTAGTGAGACTCTGCCATTCCCTAAGATTTTATGGGCAAATCCAGAAGTAGCATCCATCATATACAGACAAATCCCTTTGGCCAGAACTTATCCACAAGCCACACTTACCCGCAAGGGAAGCTGAGAATTGTATTCTGGCTAGATGCCCAGGAAGAAGAGAAAATGGATTTACCATGGTGAAAAGTTCACTGAGGTAGAATGGTGTCTTGCTCCACTTTGTATCTCTGAATCATTGTCCCTGCGTTGCATGTGGTAAGCTCTCAAAAATGTTGAATTAGTCATCGACTCTATATAAATTTCACACTTCAGCCCAAATCCTTATAATTAATTACATATTTGGATGAATCAAATGTCTGAACTTTTCAACATTTTCATCAAGTTTTAAGTCACATATCATCTTGCCAAGCAGTCTTGGCATTACTTCATGTTTTCTAGATTTTTTTTAACAAACTAATATCTCTTATTGATCTTAATTCTATTTTTTAAATTCTGTATTCTAAGCAATGCTTTCCATTATATGAAACTACAAATTATCAGGCATTTATTTTTACCTCAGATACTAACAAAACTCTTCCTAGCATCCTTGAAAGGAGAAGGCCATTTTAATCGCACCATCCCTCTTCTTCCCATTTTCTGCTTCCTGAGTGGCTGGAATTGTAGGTGTGAGCTACCACATCAGGCTTCCTAGTTATGGTCTTTACTTCTTAAGAGGTCTTTCTTGACCAACTTGCCTAATAACCAGCTTTTCTACACACACACACACACACACACACACCGTATATGCATTCTCAATCCTTATTCCCATTCCCTGCCTTTTCTCCTTCCTGTTCCCCCCACCCCATCATTTCCAGGCAGAACCTGTTCTGTCCTTCTCTCCAATTTTGTTGAAGAGAAGACATAAGCAATAATAAGAAAGATAAAGTGTTTTTGCTTGTCTAGATAAGAATAGCTATACAGAGAGATTCCTAGCATTGCTTCCATGCACAAGCGTATTACAACCCGAATTGATTCATCTCTACCTGGCCTCTTCACTTCTTCCTGGTCACTCTCCCATATCGACCTCTGTCGCTTTAAGGTTTCTGTATTAGCTCCTCTGCAGTGAAGACATCAAACACTTTCAAGTTTTGGGTTTCCTGTCTATCCCCATTCCTCCCATATGTGCTCTCCCCTTAGCGTGTGACCCAAGTCCAACAACATTGCTGCATTTGCCCTAGATCTAAAGTCCGCATATGAGGGAGAACATACGATTTTTGGTCTTCTGAGCCTGGCTAACCTCACTCAGGATGATGTTCTCCAGTTCCATCCATTTATCAGCGAATGATAACATTTCATTCTTCTTCATGGCTGAGTAAAATTCCATTGTGTATAAATACCACATTTTCTTAATCCATTCGTCAGTAGTGGGGCATCTTGGCTGTTTCCATAACTTGGCTATTGTGAATAGTGCTACAATAAGCATGGGTGTGCAGGTGCCTCTGGAGTAACCTGAGTCACAGTCTTTTGGGTATATCCCTAAGAGTGGGATTGCTGGATCATATGGCAGATCTATGTTTAGTTTTTTAAGAAGCCTCCATATTGTTTTCCAGAGTGGTCACACTTGCTTGCATTCCCACCAGCAGTGTAAGAGGATTCCTTTTTCCCCACATTTGTTGGTGGTGGTGTTTTTGATGATGGCTATTCTAACAGGGGTGAGGTGGAATCTTAGTGTAGTTTTGATTTGCCTTTCCTTTATGGCCAGAGATGGTGAGCATTTTTTTTTCATGTTTTTTTGGCCATTTGAATTTCTTCTTTTAAAAAAGTTCTGTTTAGTTCAGTTGCCCATTTCTTTATTGGTTCATTGACTTAGGGGGACTTTAGTTTTTTGAGCTCCCTGTATATTCTGGTATCAATCCTTTGTCTGATGTATAGCTGGCAAATATTTTCTCCCAGTCTGAGGGTGGTCTCTTCAGTTTAGAGACCATTTCTTTTGTTGTGCAGAAGTTTTTTAATTTTATGAAGTCCCATTTGTCCATCCTTCCTTTTAGTTGCTGAGCTGCTGGAGTTCTATTGAGGAAGTCCTTGCCTATACCTATTGCGTCCAGAGTATTCCCTGCTCTTTCCTGTACTAACTGCAAGATTTTGGGTCTGATATTAAGGTCATTGATCTATTTTGAGTTGATACTAGTACAGAGTGATAAACATGGATCTGGTTTCAGTTTTCTGCAGGGAAATAACCACTTTTCCCAGCAACATCAAATGTAATTTTTGGATCCATTTTCATCTAGTTTCTTTACTGCATTGTTCCGGGGATATGATAGGAACAAAATAAATATTAGTTGAATTAATGAGTGATTTGATGGTGGTTCTCTGATGCGTGATTTCCACATTGCCAATCCTTACCCTTGCTTGTGTGAAAAGTTTGGGCATGAGAGAATTAAGAACATCTTTCTTAGAGAAGGTTAACTACTAATGTAATCATTCTCAATCTTCTTAGATGGGTTATGGGAATTTTATGTTTAGAAAAAGAACAGCTTAATGGGAATCTATAAAAAATAACCTGGGACCAGAAAACTTGACAACAGTTTTGTCTCTGTTATACATTAGCTATACATTACCTCATCTTCTTGGATTTCTATTTCTTTAGTGATCAAATGATTGTGTTTGAATGAATGATATTCCAGATCCATTCTAGTTCTAAAATCTGTGTGGTTCAATATCCAGCACTGACTTCCCCTCATATATTTCCAAAAAACACAGAGGAAAATTAATTTCATCTCATTTTGGATTCTTTTGACATATTTGGTATTTCAGAATCTTGTGGGTTTATACCAACACTGGTGGTTGGTTGGTAAAGCTGGTCCGTGTGGGTGAACAAAAAACACAACGCTCTCTCTCTCTCTCTCCCTTTCTCTCTCTCTCCCTCCCTCCTTCAATATACATATGTGCATATATATGTATATATAGATATTTGGTTTTGTTTGCTTTTTAAAGAAGTTTTCAGAATTGTCAAAATTCCAAACAAGGAATATGAAGCTAGACAAGGCCCAATGGCTAAAGATAGTTAACACGTGCAGTTTCGCAGTCCTTGAAAAGGTTTATGCACTCAAAAAGCAGGATATTACTTCCATTTTTACTAGAAAGGAAGGCTTTTTTGGAGAGGCAGCAGTGAGCTTCTTATCTTTTTCTTGAAGACAGAATACATCCTGGAGGCAGTGATTTTACAGAACTCATGAGAAGGATCAAGAAAACCCCAGACGCCTAGCAGGGACCCAAAGTTTTCTCAGAGTGTCCTTCATTTTCCAATGCTGAAACTGCCTCTCCTATGTGGCCAGGATCTGAGTTAATGCCAAAGTACAAAAAAGAACCTGGCTTTGGCCCATGGTACAGAAGAGGCACCTAGATTTAGAGGCTAACACACAATTCAAGAATCAGGCTAGGGCTGGATGTGTAGCTCACAGGTTGAACACTTGGTTAATATGTGGGAAGTATTCTATCCCTAGCACTGAAAAAAAGAGAGAGCCTGGCTAGGACAGTCTTTTTCACTGATTGTTTGTTTTTTGGGCACTAGTTGGTAAATTCTGGAGCTGGAAATAGGCTATGATAACAACCATCATACCCACTATATGGAAAGGCCAAGATCACAGATTGTGCAGCAGCATTTGTAAGGAAATTTATTAGACATTCAGATTTCTAGGCCACTCTCCATAGAGTTGAACTGAGTCACACTGGCATGGAGCCCAGGAATCTACATTTCTAATGAATATCTCCTGGGGGTTCGACTAGATTCCTATCATACCTTGGGAAACACTCTGTGTGGAAAGAGCATGAGTTACCAAAATTCAGATTTTGAATGAGTTACCAAAATTCAGATTGCTACTTATCCATTTCTTTTGCTATGTGATATCAAGCCCCACACTTAATGTCCCTAATCCTTCATTTTCCTGTTGTAAATAAATGGGATGAAGGGATCAACTTTACAGATTGTTTCAACAATTAGAAATGACATTTTAAGGCACCAAGGACAGGACTGGCATGTAGTAGGCACTAAAAAAAATCAGGTTTGCTGCTATTATGACACTGAAGTGTGATAAGGCATTTGCTGTATCAAAGCAAATTCAGGTGCTTCCTTGGAAACAAAGCCCACCCTGACCATTTTGAAGGAGACTGCCACTTGCTCGCACACATACATGTTCCTAGTCTCTTACCCTGCTCTTCTTTTCTTTTTTTCCATAGCATTGGCTATCTTTTAAGTCACTCCATAATTTACTTATTTATTATGCTTTTTGAAAATGAATAGAATGCATGGAGTTTTGTTTCTTCTGTTCACTGAAATCCAAAGCATCTGAAAAGTACTTGGTGGAAGATGGTGGTCAGTAATTACTTGTTGAATAAGTACTGCAACTCTATATTGGTAGACAAAATATACTTTTGTTGTTGTTTTGGCCCTACCCCTAACATCCCTATACATCCAACTCATGACCAACCATTTTTTAGCAGTACTGGGGTTTAAGTTCAGGACATTATGCTTGTGAGGCAGGTGCTCTACCGCCTGAGCCATGCACCCAGCCCTTTTTGCTCTGGTTACTTTTGGAGGTGGGGTCTCACGTTTTACCAAGACTGACCTGGATCTCAACTCTTCTATTTTATGCTTCCCACTGTAGCTTGGGATGACAGGTGCATGCCACAATGCCCAGCTATCAGTTGAGATGGGCTCTCATAAACCTTTTGCCTGGGCTGTCCTAGAACCACTATCCACCCAGCCTTAACCTTCCAAGTGGCTAGGATTATAGATGTGAGCCACCAGTGCCCAGCTGACCCCCATTTCTGACATCAACAGCTATTTAAAAACTGGTTAACATACATTGATAATCTCTGGAAACACTGGAAATAATGGATAAGAGTCATTTCTAGAAATGGTCATTGGTATCCTAAGGAGTAATCATTCACCAACTAAATCATTGACACACTACTTGTTCTGAAGTTATTGCTTCTGTAACTGATAGTGGGGATCTCAGAGAAAATGTTTTATTGCTCTTGGAATTAATAAGAGTTTCAAAGCAAAGTGGAGAAAACTGTCAGCTCATTGTAACTGCTGATAGTACATGGTTCCTACTTGGACTTTTCTGGCAAAAGGGCAAGAAAGAGAAGGCGCCACCCTAGTAGGCTGTTGAAAAGTCCAGAGTGCAGGGGAGACGTGGGAAAGCCATGCATTCCCACTCCACTGCTTGTCAGCCTTAGCTGGGACCAGCTCAATGCACATGGGAAATTTCAAATGAGCACTACTGGGAGCAAGGGTTAGAAGCTGTGATGAGGATTCCAAGCTCAGAAGCCAAGCTTTGCCTCATGTTCTCTTCATTCCCTGCTGTTGCATTTTATAACCTCTTGCATGCCGAAGTCAAAAGGAGTCAAGTAGTCATCCAAATTATCAAGTGAGAAACCACCCCTGCCAATATATCCTGCTAATTGTATGTGATTTTTCATTTCCTTTTTTATGGAGCAAAAATTACAACCATTTTTGTGCCACAGGTTGGGCTAGTTATTCCATACATCATTGACTTACCTAAAATTTACCTTCATTTCATGAGAGGGTAAGCCAAGTTCATTTGCTCAAGTAATGCAGCAACTAAATGAATTATTTCTACAGCATGAGGCCTCTCCATGAAAGGAAGAGGCCCTTTGATATGGCTTCTCAGATATGGAGTCTGTTTGTGGACAAAGAAAATGCATTTGAGCCAATTTGCAAAGGGGGAATGAAGGAGATCCTTAACAGCATTAATGCATCTGGACTAATCAAAGCATTTGCCCACTTGATGTTCGGGCCAGCACATGGCTTCAGCAGCCAATCTGTGTTCCTGCTGGAGCCTGGTCACCTTGTCCCTGCCTGCAAAGACAGCACCTGTGCAGTCAGCATCATACACAGGTGAAAGGGAGCAGAAGCATATCACTCCTGAGTCATTTCTGCCACCTTTAGCTTGTTTCTATGGAATGATGACTACCAAGTTTTTTTTTGCCTTCCTTTCTTAAACCATCCTCCAAGATTGTCCCATGAATCGTTCACTGTATTTGTTCACTGAGCTGTCCCAATTGCCCAAAAACTTTCCCTGCTTTGTATCAGGCACTTGAGAAATATTTGTTGAACTTAATGCATCCAAGTGCACCCAGATCCTCCTAAAATATAGAACCACTTGTCACAGCAGAGCCATACAAAAGGTTCAAGGCTGAGCTTACCCTTGTTTGAGCTTTTGCTCCCATAAATACCCAACATGATTTCTTTCAGTGTATTTGTTAACTGAAAAATGTCATCCTGGTTTCCAGTGAAATTTACTTTTGCTGATGAGTGTTAGAGTTTTAAATGCCAAAGTATCCTTCTTGGTCAAGTTGAAAGTGGTGGATTGGTGTGGAACACCCAGTGGCAAGTACAGTAGGGTTGGGTCCTGAGAAATGCTCTTCCAGGAGCACTTCATGGCTTGTTATGGTGACTTAGTAAATGGAGAAAACTTGTACCATTTTTTCCACTCAGTGGTTTATGGAATAAGCTGCCTCATAGTAGTTATACCCTAGGCAATCATTCAAGGTTTCTTTTTTAATTTGATGGGGTAGATTTTGATTGTGACAGTTTTATTCCTTCATATGTGCAGTGTTTACATTTTTCTGAAGCAGGAGAGTATAAAGTTCTTTTGATTTTTTGAATAGCATTATGCTTTGAAGGAGCACAGTAAAATCTAAGGAGTTCAGTCTCCAGATAAACACAACCATAAATGGTACGGTTAGAAAATATCTAAAATGACTAAATAGTTGACTAAAACCCAACAGAGATTTTGATGGAAAATGATAAATTAAGTGGAGAATCACTTTGAGTTAGGTTTTGTTTCTTCATTTCAACATGCAGAATTGCTTAAGTAAAAAAGTGTGTTTTTCACTGTCTTACTACTTGGTTACATTTTGCTATATGTGAAATTACAAAAAAGAAGGAAATATTTGCCTGATTTTTGAACTATACTTTTTGGTTTGATTTGTGTGTGTGTGTGTGGGTGGGTGTGTGTGTGTGTGTGTTGATGAAAACAGTACCTTAGGAACTTTGAAAAATTCTGACTGTCCTTCAGCCAGGAAAAGAAATTTGTCTTCCCACTCTAGAAATGAATAGCATGGAGTTTACACTACTGCCTATAAGAAAAAAAAAGAAGCATTGGCACTACTTATAAGAAAAAAAGAAGCGTGTAGATAAAGGCAGCATAACCAGTGTACACTGTGAAGACCCAAGTCTGGTATTATTATCAGCATTATCTTTAGCCATTCCAACATCATTCCTTAGGTAGAATAGACCACCCTAGCTTGAGTTCTAGAATAGCATAAAATTGAGCAAATCAGTGAGTGGAGGGTGAGTGAGTGAGGGTCATGGATGTGCTAGTAGGGGGGCTTCTGGAGAAAAATGTAGGAAGGCCAAATTAAAGGAGGAAAAAGAGGCATCATTGTGGGAGCATTTAACTGGCAAGGAGGAGAGCAATCAACTGCAGGTGGCTTCAGACATCAGGATTTATTATCTCACACAGTAAGAAGTCTCAAGGGGCATGGTTGTAGCAGATTAATGGCACTTTATACTTGTTGGTCTGCCATCTTCAGCTACAAAATGGCTTCAGTTGTTGCTAGCATCTCTCACCACCGTCATTGCAACAAGTGACAAGGAAAGACATTTCTTCTCATACATGTCTTTTCAATATGAAGGAAAATCTTTTCCAGAAGCTCCTACATGACCCCCCTCAGGGTTCCTTGGCCAAGACTGGCACACATGATGTTGCTACAAGGAAAGCTCGCTGAGAGAGAATTATAGTATTAGGAGCTTGTATCAGCTCCAGGCCAACAAGTCAGACTATCCCTGCTTTTAGGAAACTTGCCTTCTAGTGATGTAACCAGAAGGAAGACTCAAGGTCTGGAGGAGGAGAAGGAATTAGAAGAGGGAGACTGTACAGAGTCTGGTTTCAAAACCATTGCAGTTGGAGGGTCTAGGGGTCACAGGCTGTAACTCTAGAAATTCAGAAGGAAGTTAGGAGCAGAGATATGTTGAGAGAAATCATATAACTTATTACTCACCGGAAGTGTTAAGCAAAAGAGACAGAGATGGATGACTGTTACTCAAGAAATAAAAATCACAGAACAAGCCAAGCATGGTGACACATGACTATAATTCCAGCATTAGGGAGGCTGAGGTAGGAGGATCATGAGTTCAAGGCCAGTCTAGGATACACAGTGAAACCCTGCCTCAAAACAAGCAAGCAAACAAACAAAATATCACATAATGAATGTTGTCCATCTCCAAGTTATCTGCCTTTTTTTCTTTTAAATGTTTGACCTATATTATCTGTTTCTAATAAAACCTGTTATTACTAGCTTTCTTTGCAACAAATAAGGTATTTTCAAATTTGTTAACCTTTGTGATCCCCATGACACTTTCATTAAGGAAAATGGGACAGGTAGCATAAGCCTGTCAGATTTTCAAATGTAGATACGGAATCTTAAACATGGTTTGTGTGTCTAAGCTTACTTTCATTATAAGTCGCAGGGCCAAAGATGAACTTCGGGGACCATGAATTCAGTCAGGTATCTTTTGACAGCATCCAAACTCCTGAAAAGTTATGCAAAAGTGGTCTGCCTGGATTCTTTCCTTCCTACTTATTTTAAACTGCTCTTTCCTATCAGTCCCTTTAGCTGGCTTTGTTTCTCTATTAGGTATGTAAATTAATAGAAACTGAATGTTCATCCAATTGAACTTAGCCTGTAATTTTAAATTGTCATTAAATGATAGGAAATGAAATGTGCAATTACAGGAAAAGATGAAAAGACTCATGGGAAAGCAGTACTAGATGCTGTTATATGAATATTTTTTTAAAAAATCAGTTCCAGGCATCATTTCAAATTTCCTACCTTCTTCTCTCACTGGCCTCAGTTTTCTGAGCCATTCTTCAGTTAAAGAATGTGATTTTATCATGTGAATTTTTGAAGGCTTCTTAAATCATTTTGCAACAAAGGTGGGATATAAATTAATTTGTCAATGAATTTTATACACTATAGTTAATCTTGCATAATACAAAGGACAATATTATCAACCCTTCCTATAATATATGGATTCACAAGATAAAATTGTATCATGGTCTTTTTAAAAACTTATAGATAGATTTAGACTCCCAATCTTATTTTTTTCATTTGTTACCGAGTAAGATTCACATATGCTACATAAAATAACCCTCAATAATCCTGAAGTGTTGGCAGTCAAGACTAGTTGAATGAGTAAAAACTTTAAAATGCAGAATAATAAAATAAAAATTTATGGAAAAGTATTTTAAAATAATACTTCCTGTAACCTATTCTAATGATGCAAGTTATTACTCTGATCATCCAAGTTGATCATTTATCATTGGACACACCATATACTCTCAAAGAATTAACACTGTAATGCTCACACCACTCCAAAGGACATGCACTCTTGTTTATTTTTCAGTGGGAAAGGATTGGTACTAGGAGAAAAAAATTATTACATGTCTAAGCATAAAAAACTTTAAATTAAACTATCTGAACAAAAATGCAAACAGTTTTCCTAATTTGCTCATTTAAAAATGAGTCCAATGTGTACATTTGGGGCCTGTGTTATTTTTCCTTCACTGTTTTTTGGTTGTGAGTTCATGTGCGTGTGCGTGTGTGTGTGTGTGTGTGTGTGTGTGTGTGTTTTAATTTTGTTATTGTTGTGCTGGGTGAGGGTACATTGTGGCATTTACAAATGTCCTTATAATATATCAAATATATCATACTCAAATTCACCCCCTCCATCATTCTTCTTTATCCCTCCTCCCCGCATTGATTTTTTTTTTTTTGCAGTGCTAGCCACAGAACCCATGGCCTTACACATGTTAGGCAAGCATTCTACCACTAGGCTACATCCCCACCATTGAGTTTTGGTTTTGTTTTTGTTTGTTTGGGTTTTGGTTTTGGCAGCAGTGCCTTGTTATGGAGCCCAGGTTGGCCTCAAACTCATGATGCTCCTACCTCAGTCTCCCGAGTGCTAGGATTACCAGAAGTGCGCCACAAGACGTAGCTGCTGTTCATTTTATGAAAATTATTCTCTCTCTTTTCATTTTCATCCTTTAGATATTATCTGTTAGTATATAACAGTTACAATAGCATATGTCTTTTGGGTCATAGTGCTTGAAAAATACACTAAAAATAATCAGATTTTTATTTGTTTAGTTTGCTCAATAAAGTAGGAAAATAAAATGTCAGCCTTGACCTTTACCCCTTCTCTTTCCATTTTAATTCCCATGCCATTGCATTTGTTCTTGGAGCTTTAAATTCCACCTCTATGTGTCTCCCAAATTTCTATGCCCAGCCCAGCCCTCTACCCTGAACTCCAGATCTTTATTCCCAACATCTACTAGATATCTCTACTTGGATGTCTCATAAACCTCCCAGTATTATCATATCAATGTCAAGCTCTTGAACTTCCCCCCAGCTTTATCCTCCCACTGCTAGTCAATATCAAGTTCATCCTTCTACTTGCCTAGGCCCCAAAAGTTGAAGTCACCTTTTCTCCCTCTCTCTCTTTCTCTCTCTCCATCTCATTCTCTTTCTTCACATTCAACAAATTAGCTAAAGCTATCATCTCTATCTTTACTATCCTTGGGATCCAAACATTTCTCGTTATCTTATGATCCTGATTCAGTGCTATCATCATTGATCCAGCTCCATCAACAGTCCCTGTCTACTCTCTTGGTCTCACCCCTGACTTTCCTGCAATCTGCTTTACACTAAGCAGCAAGAGTGATGATGCTTTGTGTTTGTCATCAGCTCAAACTCTCCAGTAGCTCATCACCCACTTCACATAGGAGTAGAAGTCCCTATCATGGTCCCTAGGACCCCACAGCATCTGGTCTTCTCCTACCACCCCTCCTTCCTCTCTCTCTCTCTTCCAACTTCAGTAGCCTCCTCACTGTTCCTGACTGAAGACTTTTAGTGTTGATTATTTCTGCTTGAAATGATTTTGTCCAACTCTTTCATCAACCTTGATTCTCTGCTAAACTATCAGCTTCTCTGTTACCTGGCCATACTATTTAAAACTGCACCCCTCCCAACATTTCCCATCGCCATTCTTTGCTTTGTTTTTCTCCCCAGAACCCATGCTATGTTTTCCTTGTATGTTTGTTTTTGTCCATTTTCTTCCTCTATATGTTGTCAGTTCCATGAGGACCAGGATTCTTGTCTATTTGGTTTGTAGCTGAATCCTAGCATCCAGGGCTTGGCACTCAATAAAAAGTCACCAAATACATATGCAATGAGTGAAAGGAAGGAAGGTGGGAGAATGGCAGAGTGAGAAGCACTATGGCATTGAAGTACAGTGTGTGGGGATGATTGCCAGGAGAGAAGATGAGAAGTACATCCTGGCTCTCCTCAGAGAGTGAGCAAATGGAGGGCTTCAGCTGCCAGGATGAAAATTGTTTTGCACAAGCAAGTATCTTGATCAGACATTCTGACTACCATGTGGAGAACTATGATGCACATTTTAAGGAAGTAGTACATAAGTTAGCAAGCTGTTACATCAAAGGCCCATCAAGCATGTATGTTTTGTTTCCTCTATAAACTCAAACCAGCTTGAGGAATTTAGGGGCTCATATAGCTAAAAGACTGAAAATCAAATGTGACTTCAGGCATGGCTTGATCCAGGACTCAATGCTACCAAGAGACTCTCTTTTCTTTCTTACTCCATTTTTTGTTTTTCACTCAATTGTCAGTGTAATCCTCGGGCCCCACATGGCTACCAACCCTGCATCTTCTCTCTCAGAGCCTCTGAGAAATTCTCATGACTTTCCACTGCCTCATATGGAGTTCATGCCCATTTCCCAGGCAATTATGGTGGTCTGGGAGTGGAATGATTGGTTGACTTAGATTAGGGTGCACACTTCACCCTTGTGCAAAATGTTGGGGAGCAGTTGGTTTTCCAGAGGAAACTTAGGGTGTAACTTATATAAGAAAAGGGGCATGGAGGCTGGTAATGGCCAACAGATGACTGCTACAAAAGGGTGGTGAAGGCTTGAACTTAGGTCATTGCAGTTGGGATGGAAGGGGGAGGAAAAAAGAAGCAGAGATGAAATCAAGTGGACATTTTGGCTCTGAACAGAGAGGGGAGAGGACACAGAGAGGCTAAAAGACAGCTCTGAGAGTTTGAGCTTGTGTGACGAAGGTTTGGCAAAGTCTTTAATGAAGATTCAGGATGAAGTAGGAGAAACAGATTTATGAGAGAAGGAAAGCATTTTCTTGCTTTTTCATCCTTGTTTTTATTAATAAGATTGTTTCCAGCTTTTCAGAGCTTAAGAACAATTGAGTTCTGCAAGAGGCAGAAGGCAAATTCTTCCACCAACCACTGATTCTCAGAAGACGTGTCCCTGTGGTTTTTTTTTACAAAAATCTTCTCTCTGAGCCTATATGTGAGAGAATGAGACAGAAAATTTGTTTTCTCTCAATGGTTTGAGTTTCTTCTGGTTGCAACATTTATGGAGTAGAAAACCATCACTCAGAGCGAGTTGGATTCTATCTTCTCCCGTGGGACATTTCCACATGGGTAACTTAGAGCCATTTTCTAATGCACCATGAGTTCAGCTTAGACAAACATGGTGTGCTCATCTATATAGTTCTAGGGGATGCCTGTGCAATTACCTAGCAAAAAAAATGTTAATTGTTGCTGGACTAGGGTGCAAGAAAGGAGAGAAAGCGGTTACTGAATGATCATGACACATGCACAGAGAGTGCAAGCTTTGTTTCTTTTCGGGTGTTTTCCATTGACCAAGTACTATTCTAAATTCTCAACCAAAAATGGGTCATTTAATCACAATCACCAGTCTGTGCAATGAGAGAAACTTTTACAGATTTTACAGATGAGGAAGCCAAGACTTCAAAAGGTCTTTGTGGATATACCTTGTCACAGATCTTGCAGCTAATACATGGCAGAACTAGAATTCAAGGCCTCTGGTTCTTAATAAATTGATTACCTGCTCCAAAACTGCCCAAGACGGTTTTGTGCTTGTTGTCTTGGCATAATTCAAAGTCACTCTAGAAAGTGTCCCCAACTTGGACAGTAAATTATGGACACCATTTAAATCTCTTAACCATGATTATTTGCTCACACAAAGCCACAGTTTCTTCTAAGAATGAAACCAGCTTTATGGGTTGGTGTAGGTTTGGTTTTAGCCAGTAAACTGCTGTTTTTTCATGACTTTTTCTAAATTTTTTATTAGTGTGTATTAATTGTACAAAGGGGCTTCATTGTGACATTTCCATACATGCATATAATGTGCCTTGATCAAATTCACCCCCTATCACTCTTTCTTCTCACCCTCCTTCTTTTAAAAACAATTTTAACTAGTTTTATTATTTTATTTTCACATTTGTATATGAAATACTTCGATCATATTTAACCACCCCCCATTGCCCTCTCCTTTCACTTTCTCCCTTCCTCTAGTTACTCCCTCCCAAACAGTCCCCATTTTACACTCATGTCTTTTTTTAAGTCTAGATTCTGCATATGAAAGAGAACATGTGATATTTGTCTTTTTCAGTCTGGCTCATTTTACTAAACATGATAATCTCCAGTCCCATCCATTTTCCTGTAAAAGACATAATTTTCTTCTTCTTTATGGCTGAATACTATTCCATTGCACATAAATACTACATTTTCTCTATCTACTCATCTGTTTATGAGTATCTAGGCTGATTCCATGGTTTGGTTACTATGAATAGGACTGCTATAAACATGGCTGTGTAGGTGTCTCTCTTGTATGCTGACTTACATCCCTTCAGAATAAGACTCTTGTTTTGTACCATCATAAAGTTTACAAAGCCATGCTTGCCTCTTTCTGGAATGGTTCTATTTATGCCTCCACATTTGGCTCCTCCAGGTTCCCCCAGATCTCCAGAATGAAGTGCTGATTAGCCTGTTAGAGACCGACCCTGATGTTGTGGACTATTTACTCAGAAGGAAGGCTTCCCAATCATCGTGAGTATGCCAGTTTTCCATCTTCTGAAGCTAACTTGGGGGTTTCTCTTTCTTTTTCTGAAGAATTAGAAATGCTTACATAACTCCATGCAGGGTGACTAAAATGGAATTTTGGCAACTCTCTGGCCTCTCTGATCTCTCTACCTAACCAGAAAATGTTTCAGTCTTACCAATCTACTTATCAAATTAGAAACCACTTTATAAAACTTTTCTGGCCCATTTTCAGCTTTCTCTAGCTGTATGGGTTGGTAAGTTCTTAATGACTGTGCTGACTGGGAAAAACCCCTAAAATTGTTGGCAGAAAGCTTAAGGGACTATGATACCCATCATCTCACATAGTGATTCTACTTCTAGAATCTCAGTAATGATGCTTAGGGCCTGTAAGGCAGCAGCTGGAGGTGTCTTACTTGTGCAGCCTTACCAGTTGGGAGCAATGCTTACCAAACCATAAGACAAGCCTTCACTGAGGCCTGGTGCCCATTGGAAATGAGAGGTGTGCACTTTCTTGGCTCTCCCATTCTTTAAAGTCAATATTCTTTTGATGAAAATGCATGCTGGTCTCTACGATTCACCCACGTTTGCAGTGAGAAAAATGCAAACCATGACATAGGCTATGATTTGCCTCCACTTGGCCCCTAAAAGAGCACTAAATTTTTGCATTTGACTGATTTTTTGGTTAATCTCAATGGTTACTACAGAGCCAGAAGCACTATCACCTCCATGATACCAAGCCTGAAATTTGTGACAGGAAAAGTTGCTCCTGTTCTCTTATTAGACGGTCCCCTTATGTTATGCATTTGGCTTACTGAATTTCAGCAGTTCTAGGACATTTCCCCATGAATTTTATCATCTTTGAAACTGAGATTAATCTTACAATCAATGGCATGTCTTAATTCCTAGGATTTTTTTTCTTTTTCTTAGTCACAAATAAAATAATGATGTGTCTTAGAAATGACAATACATGTTAAATTATTCCTATGTACTAATATCAAAGCTGATGAATTAATTTGCACTTCCAATTATTTCAGAGAATTTAAAATTAAATTATTTAGAGAAATTTTATGAAAAGGAATTTCACATTGTTCAGCCCCTTCCTTCCCAGGTCATTATATTAATAGCTCTGCTAAATTCAGCCTCACCCCATTTCTAGCTAAGCAGGGAAGGTCTTGTAATTGGGTCACCCTTTCAAACACACTTTAAAAAGTCCATGTCTCAGCCAATGATTATCAAGCCAAATTCTGATTCAAATAAGATGTTCTGCTAGGATTCAATCCCCAAGAGCCATGAGTGAATAAAAATATCTCCAAAATATAAATGGCTGGCATTTCATGGCCTTGCTTTTTATATCAGAGAATTGGGCTTGCACCTTACGTTTTACTAGATTTGTAATTATTGTCAAGATATAGGTTCTAATCTAAACTAACAAATGGGTTTTTTTTTCAACAGCTCATGTGCTACTAGAATTTTAATGAACTCACTTATTTCTCTCCCCTGTGCTAGAAGACAGACATGGTGGCATGTGTATTTGTGAATATCTCATTAAGGCACACTTAAAACATTTTGTTAGTACTCTATGGGAAAGCTAGAAAATATACACCCAACACATTGATTTTTGACTAGGGAAATTTCTCCTTTTCTGTGACATTATTAGATAGATACATTTCGTATTTTGAAGAACCATTGATATGAATTATTTTTGTGTGGTTTTCAAATATGCTTTTGGCATATAAATGCCAAAGTAAGAACTAAACCTTTCTTTCTCTGCTCTTAAAAAGAGGAAGTAGTGTACATATTCAACCCATGTCAACCCGTACAGTGGTGCAGTCTCTTTTGACCCCTGTCCCTGTAAGAGTAGGAAATAGAATTGTATTGTCTAAATGAGCTGACCTGAGACCCAGGACTTAGGTGAGTATCAGGGCTTCAAGGATATGAAGGTGAGCTCCCATGAGTCTGTGGTTGTCAGGGAAGAGTGTTATCAGAGAACAGAAGCCATTTGGCAAGGCTGACCTCATAGAGAGGAGAAAAGAATAGGTTTTTGTTTGTTTTCCTTTAGGTACAAGCCAAAGAACAGTCCAGAAGGCTGATGATGATGCCATGAAAGTAGAAGTATATCCATTAATGAAAGGGTGTTTATTTTTGGTGGCCTTTTGAGTCTTGAGCAGTAGATCTTCTCATTGTGCCTTAACATATGCTTCCCAAACTTTACTGTCCATACAGAGCACCCGCAGATCTTGGTAACATGCTCCTCTTTATCAGTAGGACTGGGGAGCAGGTCTGAGAATCTGCATTTCAGACTCGTAGGTGATACTGGTGTAGTTGGTCCAAGATCCACAGTTTCAATAGAGGAAGCTTAAACATCCAGTGCTTGCCAAGCAAATGCTCTACCACTTGAGCTATAACCCAGTCTCTTCTTATTTTTAGTTTATTTTCAGGTAGAGTCTCCCACTTTTACCTGAACTAGCCTCAGGCTATGGTCCTTCCATCTCTGCCTCCTGAGTAGCTGGGATTATAGGCGCATGCCACCATGCCTTGTTCCCGGGACAATGGGAGTTTTAAAAACTCCTCACATGCTGCTGATGAGAAGGCGAGGCTAAGACCTTCTGACTCAGAACAACCTCATTGGATACTACATATTCACAGTCACACAAAGACATAAAATAAGTGTTTTGACCTTCAATAGATGTCTTTGTGTTCACAAGGGAAGGGAACCAATGTTCCAGATCACTTGGAGTTTGGAGAAAAGCAAGAGGGGTGACTTGCGGTCTCAGGGATGATTTCTGAGAAGAGGAAGGAGTTGCAGTGAACTTGGATGATGATGGAGGTGTTTGGAGAGAAAGCCCCAAGGCCTGCCCATAACAGAGAACATATCAGCCGTCTGGGGACACTCCCTATTTAGAGGCTGTTAAATAGTAGGCTGGGGGTGGCACTTAAATTAAAAAGTAGTGATGAAGGGTTAGAGGGGCAATAGATTACCATAACCATAGATTATAGTGATGGCAAATTACAGTACCCTAAACTGACACATGGCACTGGTTCCCATTGGATGTCAGTTATCCATCGATAACACCTGCTCCTGAGGTTTTACACACTAGTTACAAACTTCAAGTTTAGAGCCAGATCTCCTACATCCAAATTCCAGCTCTACTGCTTTAGT
Organism: Castor canadensis; assembly: GCF_047511655.1. Lineage (NCBI taxonomy): Eukaryota > Metazoa > Chordata > Mammalia > Rodentia > Castoridae > Castor > Castor canadensis. The sequence goes on from NC_133405.1 coordinate 134,529,910, forward strand.
TGTGTAATCTTGGGTAACTTTATTAATGCCCCTCTGACTCAGTTTCCTCATCTGTAGACTAGAGATAAAAAGTAGCACCAACTTTACAGTGTCATTGTGCTCTTAGACTAGTATATGGTTTATAATAAAGACTTAATAAACGTTAATAAGTATTCTCAAGTTATTTCAAACTTCACCATTTGGTTCAATTGCAACTATTTACCAAAGACTTGGGCATCGCTGCATTCTGTTTTGGAGTCCAGCCAACCATTCAATATGGCAAAAGAGAACAGTCATCAACTTCAAGTTGTGGCATTGTGTCTAAAAGCAAAGCCCCTTATTCATTGCAGAGGCTTTGACTTTTTTTCCCTGACGCGCCTGTTCCTTACTCCAGTCCACATACCTAAATAAAGCTTTAGGGATTCCTGGAGGTCAAGTGGAAACTGCACAAGATTTAATTTGGAGAGGAAAAGAAACGAGTTTTCAAAAGAGTATAAAACCAAGAACAAGAAAATGTTTATTATTATTTCTGTTTTGAAAGAGCAAACATTTCATGATATTTGGGAACTTAGTGGGTTTTTTTGATTTGGGTTTTCCCTTCTTTATGCAACATCAGAATTGCAGGAGTGAAAGGAGAATTTATCATTTTTTCTTATGCTTGTCTACTTAATTTTGGCTTCAACCAAAGTGGGATGCCAAAGGGAGATTAGAAGAGATTCTTAGTGCTAAAGATGCCAGACTTACAGTTTTTAAATCGCTTGTCTGGTGTATTTATTAGAGTTATACACTCTTTTCCTCAAAGGTCTTAAAATAGATCCTCCCCGCTTTGACTCAGGAATGTGAAAGAATAGCAGAGGGGGTGGAATGCTGATCAAAGAGAACAAGATAGGTTGAATGTAGGTGTTTGCTATAGAACCAAGGTGCCATGGCAGGTCAGGGACAAGGGGGAGGCAAGAGAGACACTGCCTGGATACAAAATTTAAGGGGATACCAAAGACTCAGTAAGCAACACTAACTATATTGCAGTGCAGTATCTTACAAAATTCAAAGTTAATCCCCCAAACCAACGATGAAAAAAAAATCAACATTTGAAAAGGACTAGTGTCATGCTTGGCCTACTAGAGCCTGAAGCCAAAGGTGGAATGTGTGCCCCTGGTTTAAGTGGAGGAAACTCATCAATCATTATCTTCAAACCTCCTTTGCTCATCTCTCTTTTTTTTCTTAACCAAGAGAATCACTGTGTTTCACGGTTTCTCTCAATCAACTGACACTCTTACATAGTTTTAAATTAAGTTAACCTAAAATAAGGTAGTGATGAATTTATCTTGGTATAAATACAGCATTTAAGTTTAATATAATTAAAAGTTCTAATATATCTACTTTTCTTTTTTTTTTGGATAGTTTTTGACTACTTTAATGTTCTAGGGAAAATTAACCATACTTAAAATTATGACTGTAAGTCTGCACAGTTTTTGTTTTGCCCCAGGTGTTGTACATTTCTAGAATTCTGCATAAGGGATGCTTTGCAGACCTGAGCACAGTTAGGGTAAAAACACTTCATAAATCCAGAGCTCAGGATAGCCGAGCAGAGCTCAGACCATCTGTGACCTGGGAACTCATTCCAACACCAGTCTTTATAATTTTTAAATGTAGACTTTAGAAAATGTGTAAAAAAAAAAAAACCTTGCTTTTATTCCATCAAACCTCATAGGTAGCCCAGAAATATAATTCCCTAAAACTAGGTGGAGCACCTTCTCTACTATTTTATGGAAACAATGTCAGAGCAAAACAAATTTAGCTGCATTGGGATGAATCAAATTTATAAGTACATATTTTAAATTTTCATTGTGGTTAATATTATTAGTGGCCTTCATGAAGTTTTTATTGAAATTGTCAAAAAATAGTAAAACTGGTGACCAGTGAGTCAGGACCATGGAAGAACACCTGTTCTTGTCTCAAAGATAACATTTAGGAACTGGAAAATCAAAGTTTACTTGAGCTGGATGTTCATCCCAACTGAATGACATATCTACCGTCTTTATTCTGAGAGAGTATTAGGCTTTCTTGTAATTAAATGGTACATTGTTTAGCTTATCAAATAAATATGTAGACAATTCATTTTAATCTTCCTGAGATCACAATTAAAGATGTCTTCCTCCACAGATCCATGGGATATTACTAGACAGGTTATAATTTCTGTTTTCCTTTTACTATGATTTGTCAAATCAGAAGCATTTTTCGGAGATAAGAATTCTGACTGACCAGAGTGTAGCAGTAAAAAATACTATTGAGTCACAGTAGCTGGCGGCTTCAACTGTCATTTCATTCCAGTACCTTGGAAATTATGAAACATTAAGCCATCTTGCCACTCCGTTCAAGACAGCTTTTTCAGCCAGACAGTTTGAGGAAAACCATATCATGTTATGTGGAAGTTCATGATTAAAGATTCCAGAGAGTATAAGTGTGCCTTCTATGGAAAGGCAATCCAAGATGGAAGAAGAATTTATTACATCCTCCCTTCCTTCAGAAGTCTTTACTGTGATTCCCAGCTTCTTTATAAATTTGTAACATATTAAGTTGAAGATGTTTTATCAGGTATGCTGTAAATAAATTGAATAAAGACAGCATTATTTTATCTTCACCTGTCATAAATGCTCCATAAATGCTGTTCAGAGGGAATTAATTGGAACTAAAAATGATGAGAGAAATGTCACCAAATGTCCAGGGTGCTCACTTCGTCACCCAATGGTGAGTTTTGATTCCTATCAGATCCTTCTTTGGAGTTCTTTTCCTGGGATTCTGCATAAGGGAGGCTTTGCAGTCCTAAACATGACTAATGTGGAAATCTTCAGAATTGCAGAGCTGCTACCGCAGTAGATTCCTCTCTTAGCACAGTTAACAGTGTCTAAAATGGTTACGAGCTTTGAGTTCCAACAGACTGAAATGTACCAGTTGAACCACTGAGCCAAGGATGAAGACAGCGTCCATTTGAAATCTCAGTGAGCACTTCTCACTGAGGTAGCTCAGCAAGGGACTGGGCTAGCTACATCCGGTGATTGAACCGGAGTTTTCCATTTATCCACAGAACGACTACAGTGCAGGCCTGCTCACAGTACCCTGCCAGCGTGTTTACACCCTGACCTGGAGGGACCAGCTAAGGGTGAGAACGTGATTTGCTCCCCATGCCCATCCCATGTTTGTCTGGTTAGCTGAGACTGTCCATGCATGCTGTGGACAGTCCTGGGGTTTGGGGATCTCATGGGGAACCCTCCATGCTTGGAGGCAAATCCAAATTGACTGGTATCGCATCCATCCCACACTCCCAACTCCAATCCACTGCAGTATGAATCTACAAAGAGAAGCCACTAGGCACATTTGGGCCCTAACCCATGTCCACTGGCAACTCATCCACCCAACATTGTATTAAACTCCAAGACACAGAAAGAGAATACTACATGCTTTGGACTGATCCTCATCTAGTGAATCACTGGTCAAAGTAAATCTGTACTGTAAATAAATATATGAATATTTTAATGCCGTTACTTGGGACTGTGAACTCAAACCTGTCTTTTTAGAGTTAGATTGTCTTAGAGGTAAATCCGAGAGAAGACAGTTGTGGCTGTTTGTCTTATTTTTTTTTCAGAGATGTCCAAATGGGAGTGTTTTTCTAGATTTCACAATTTTTTGACATGGGTTCTTAGGCAAATTTGGCTGCCCCCTTCTGATCTCTGCTGAGAAAATAAAATGATAGGAAAATAATCTAAACATTTAAAAAGCCATTAACTCTAAGTTTGAAATGTAGTGTTTTACTATTGGTTTACAATGTTGACTACTATTTGGCAAATAAATTTTAGAAGGGTCCCAATTCCTACTGTCTCTACTGCTAGACAGACAAGGAACTTCATCAACTCCTTGCTGTATTTGCTCATTTCTAGATTAAGCTCAGGAACAAGGAGAGTAGTTAACAGTAGCTAAGTGCAATGCCTGCTGCATGATGAACTCTATAATCTTTTGCTCTTGTTACAGGCCAAGGGGTTGTGTCACATATTTCTCAAGCTGCTTGCCATGTGTACCTTCCATGGATGGGGTACACAGGGGAGGGGGATGTGGGGCTGCATAAGGAAGGTATCATCTCTCATTGTCTGGCCCTATGTACCTGGCTGTCATCCTGGGTATCCTGAGGAGGCTCATGGCCTGTGTCTACTGTGAGACACCTCATCCACCTCTATCTCCAGGCATTAGCTCCAGCCACCTCCCACAACTTCTACCCTGATTGGAGCCCCACCTGTGGTCACTTTAGTGGCTTAACTTTGGAGACCAAACCAGAAGAGCGAGAAAGTAGGGTTGGCCTCCTCTGTCACATCAGCATGTTCTGAATCACAATCAGACTGCCTTCAGTTGTCTGAATCCTGCAGATGGAGGAGAAGGGGAGTCCAGGAGGCAGCTGGGTTAGGGACACTTACCCTCCTTCTCCCCAGCTGAGGCCTCAGCCACCCCATGGTCAGCACTACCATATTCACTTCCAGTCCAGCAAACACTAGTTTGGGTCACCATCTGTGCTTCCCTCCTGATTTGGCTCTTAGCACACTCTCCTCCCACTGTCATATCTATGGATTGAGAGAAAGACAGAAGGTTCTCAAGCACGCTTATGCTCGTGCTCACCTGTTCCACTTCTTTAAACACAATCTGCTGGCCATAGCCCAGGGTTCCCTTTTCAGTAGGCAAAACTGGCTTCCTGGGCTGCCACCTCACACTCTGAAGGGGACTGGTATTTGTTTTAATGATCTGTTATTGCCATTGTTAAATTCCTCGTTATTTTTACCATGGTCCTCCACATGCTTCTTTTGCACTGGGCTCCACAAATAATGTAGCCATCTCTGCCAATAGGTGCAAAATGGAGCTTGAGGATTTACATTTCCAGCAAGTTCTCACGTGTTGTGCCGCCATGGTCACCACACCTCATTTCATAATCACTAAATGAAATTTTGCAAATTCGACCCAAAGAAAAGAGGAGAGGAGACAGTGGATCTTTACGCCCTTCTGCTCTTGCCCTTCTACTTGGTCAGATCCAATAAGAGCTATGGAAATGGAGGGGGACATTGGTGTAACAACTTCAGTTAATTTTGTTATTATTCTTAGTTCTCTTCTTTTTATTTTCCCCAAACCCAAATGCTAAAGGCATATTATATTGCCTTTTCTGCAACACGTCCCCCAACAACCAACGTAAGTATGATTTCCCTGTCCATACTGAGTTCAAAAATAATTTTCTGAAGCAGCTTGAAAAGGTGTCTGATGTGGAACAATATCACAGTAAGTGACTTGAGAGGCAGAGTGAGGGAAAACAATGGAAGAAGTGATAAGAGAAGTTGAGTTTGCAACGCAAAACACATGACCTTCCACATGTCAGCTCAAATGGGACTCCATTTCCTCTGAGCCTTGTAGCAGTCATTGCAGACAGGAGTACATTATTTATTGCATGACTCATGGTTCCATAGGGTAAAAATAACTTACTCCCTCTGTAGAAACCCAAATGTCTGTAAGTAGGGAGACTTAAGAGAAATGTCTTCCATGGGATATCTTTATGCACATATTTCCTCACTGAATCTGCTATTTGCAACATTGTGTTGACTGCATTCTCTTCTATATATTTGGTAAAAGATGAGGAAGACATGAGACAGAGTTATTGTGGTCTCTGTGAGCTAAAATATGACCTTTCCAAGACTTTCCTCCCAATATGAGGAGCCAAAAACAAAACAAAGTACTCCCAACCGTGACAGTTGTTTTGTTTTGGCTCACGAATTGACTTGACTTTCCAAAATATCCCGTAGAGTACCATAGAGTAAGGCTTTCTTTCTGTACTCACTATTACTGATATAAAATCATGACTTATTATTACTGAATAGACATAAGACTATTAATGACTAGAAAAGTGTCATTCGAGCTGGGAAAACAAATGCAATTAGCCACTAATATGATTGCTAGCCCTGGTCAGAACATGGACTGAGCTTTGTGTTAGTTCAACACATTCTATTTTTTCTCATTTTCATAAGGAACTTTCCTCAAGCAGAGTCATACTTCATAACAATAAACAAGTGACCAATCTGTTTTGTTTTATGTTCCCTCAGTTAGAATTAGGGAGGGTTTTTTTCCCCTTTAATTAGATATGGTGGTTAAATAGCTTTCTCCCACTTTCCAGCAGATATAGTTAAGTTCCTTTGATTTTTCTCTTCAAATTCATTGTAGGCCCAAAGCTCCAGAAAATCATCCTCGTGGCTCCTGCCCATAAGATTGTCTGATATCAGTTCAAAGAGAAGGCAAGGAAAGGACTTATTTATTCCATGTGGATAGGAAATGTCCTCAGTAAAAGCTCATTTCACTGAGCTGCCTCAGTGACAGCCTATCACAAAGGCTAGGGTGTTTTCCCCTGAGTGCTCACCTTTGCTGGAAACCTGAGAGGACATGAGGGCCCCTGTGAGCTCACTTCCTCCATTTTGCATGCACAAACCCATTTGGTTAGGAAAGGATTGCTCGTGTTTACCTTCTTTAAGACCACAAAAGATTTGTTTTGAAAAATTCGGCCAAAGAAAAGCAAAGACTAGTAAAGAGAAGCAAAGTAGGGTGGGGTAGGGAACTGAAGAAAGTTCTGGAACTTTTTAATCAATATGTGATCATTTCCCTTTAAGATGTCAGGGTCACTATTTTGAGGAAGGTAGAAAATAAAGATGTTTCCAGGTAAGACTTTGCCCAGTCCTCATTCCATTTACATTTTTCACTGTTCTTTCTGTTGCTGTGACAATTCACTCACATTTGTATAAGCTAATGACATGCTAATTATGTCATATATCAATTTGTAAAAGCACTGGTAGCTTGAAGAATCATGTGAAGTGTATTTAAATATAGTGGAGTCTTAAAGATGGTCATATATTTATCTTTTATACATGAAACACTTGTCATTAGTAGCATTGCCTTCTTCACAGAGGGATGAATTTACTTATATTAAGTATTTTAAGAGACAAGAAAAGTCGTCCATAAAAACCACAATGAACTTCCAGCAACATGTCAACCATAGTTTTATCTGAATTATTTTCAATTCAGGATACTGAAGAAAGCAAAAAGCATTATCTACCAATTTTTCCTTGCTTAATACATAGTAGCCACTTTTAATTGAGGTCAGGCACCACTCCACTCCATGAGCTACTTCAGGGATGAACGTTGCCAAACGCAGGGATCCATCTCTGTCCATCTCCATCCTTTGCCCAGGCTGATGTTTCCTGCTACATCTGTTGAGTTTTTACTGCTCCCTGCTGGCCGCCCATAGCAAATACAGGGATCCATCTCTGTTCATCTCCGTCCTTTGCCCTGGCTGACGTTTGTTCTATTTGTTAGGTTTTACTGCCCTCTGGTGGCCGAACATTGGCAAATACTGTGCAGTGGAAAGGCATCTGCGTTCATTTGTTGTGTTTTGCTGCCATCTGCTGGTCATTATGTGGAAATGCATTCACCTTATTGATTCAGAAGTCTTTCTTTGAGCCCCCATGTCCGTGGTTCTCCTGTCATCTGAATAGTGGTTGTATTGTGATCAGGTCACTCATTGTTAACACTCTCACACGCTTGTAATTGTCTTGTTGTGCCAGAAACCCTGACATGCTGCCGTCGGAAGTTTCCTTTTCCATGGGAGGGAGGCATTCATCTACAGACTCCAACAAGGCCTCCAGTGGAGACATCTCCCCTTATGACAACAACTCCCCCGTGCTGTCTGAGCGCTCCCTGCTGGCTATGCAAGAGGACAGGGCCCCGGGGGGCTCGGAGAAGCTTTATAAAGTGCCAGAGCAGTATATGCTGGTGGGCCATTTGCCGTCGCCAAAGTCAAAGTCAAGGGAAAGTTCTCCTGGACCAAGGCTTGGAAAAGGTAACTGGAGCCTGGTGGGTGCTGGGCAAACCAAATGTCTCTCCTTTTGTCACAGTGAGTGACAATGGTGGCAGTGAGTGCATGCTCAGAGCAGCTACTTGCATTCCCAATTGATCCCTTTTCCCTCCAACATCAAAAGAACTTTATGTGTTCTGACTGGTGGGTTTGGGTTGCATATGCTTATCCAAGATGTCACTCAATTACCACTGTCACTTTTATAAAGAGAACAAGCTAAGCCTACCACATCACAAGACAGCATGCCAGAAGCAAATAGTGTCAGCATCCAATGACATGAGCACTCAACTCAGAGTCAGAAATCTGCTCTGCCACTTCCAACTTGTCAGATCTCAAATGAACAATTGAGCATGGCAGAGGTCCGTGTCCACCTGCTATGGAGACTAAGAATGATAACAGTGTCCGACTCATTGGGCTTAATTAGCTAATCATGTAAATGTCCTTCCTGTGGCACTGAGCATGGTGTAAACTCTGGCTGATACGTGCAGTGTAGACTAGTGTGCACTTCTCCCCTCCTCTTCTGCTGGGTGCCTCATCTGTCACATGACCTCCAGAGGCTCTCCTAGGAATGACATGGGGACAGTACCCAGTAGACCATTCCTTTTCTAAGTCATAATTATTATCCCAACACAAGACTGTAGGGAGGAGGAAATGAGATGGTAAAAACAAAAGCCTAATATATCATCTTACTCCACAGCTATTTGTGCCAAAGCTTTGGGGGATTTATGAAGGAACACGTGCCCAAACAGATTGATTTTGATGCCAATGGCAGAGCTGTCCCTGAGGGGAGCTCAGAAATGGCTACTGTTATTCCTGAGCCTCTTGTTAATGTGGGTAAAGCCTGTAAGGCTGTTGACAGCTGTCCCCTTGTATGACTTCCCTACTACTCTGTCACAACTCACAACAAACTTGGTGGCTTAAAGCAACACACCTTACAGCTTTAGAGGTCAGATAGCACATGGATCCACAGGGCTGTCTTCCCTTCTAGCTTCTAGAGGCTTCTGCATTCTTTGTCTCTTCTCTCCTTCTCTGTGTTGAACACCAGCAACACACCAGCATCCTCTTCCCTGCCTTCCTCTTATAGGGACCCGTGTGATTATATTGGGCCCACCCAGCTCAAACAGGATAATCACCCCATGTCAAGAACCATAATTCAACTTCCTCCCCAAAGTCGTTTTGAATATACTATTACTTCTTGACTGGGTGCCAGTGGTTCACACCTGTAACCCTAGCTACTTAGGAGGCTGAGATCAGGCGGGTCAAGGTTGGAAGTTAGCTCAGACGTATCGTTTGTGACACCCCATCTCCAAAATGACCAGAGCAAAAAGGACTGGTGGTGTTACTCAAATGGTAGGGCACCTGCTTTGCAAGGGTGGAGCCCTGAGTTCAAACCCCAGTCCCACCATCTGTATAATCTGTTTATAAATTAGGGGATTAGGACCCAGACATATTTGGGAGTCCTTATTCTGTTGGACACAACCATGATACAGAAAGAGATTTTTCTGTATGTCTCCAATGAAATAATCTTCCTGAAATGCAAGTGTGAATTTTGTTCTGTTTTGTAGCCAAAAGAACATTGAACACAGTAGTTTGCACCAAAGAGGTGTTATATGTGTTTATTGACTCTCCCTTAATATTTCAATTTTTGTTTATGCTCTTTTTCCTAGATATGTCAGAGGAGCCTTTCAATATCTGGGGAACTTGGCATTCAACATTAAAAAGTGGATCCAAAGACCCAGGAATGACAGGTGGAGTGCTATTTTTAAACTTCATTGCATTTCCTGTTAAAATTAATTTTAATTATTGTGTTATCATCTTCTTACATGCTTTATTGAATTTTTTTTTGGAAAATGCTGAGCTGGGCTTATGGCTCAAGCCTGTATTTCCAGCTATGGAGGAGGCAAAGGTAGGAGGATTGTGGCTTGGGGCACTTCTGGGCAAAAATGTGAGACTGTATCTGAAAAACACTAAAGTAAAACGGGCTGGTGGAGAGGCTGAAGAGGTAGATCGCCTGCCTAGCAAGCACACTGGGGGCCCTGAGTCCAAACCCTAGTGCTGCCAAAAAGAAATAAAGAAAACAAAAAGCTGAAAAGGGACGGGGGGCGGGGAACCTATCCTTACGCTCTCCACCCAAATATGCCAGTAGTGGCCTGTATTTATTACATTTCCTTTCATGACAAGTAAGTTTGTGACAAGGCTGTTGAATGGAGTCTGGCGTATGTTCTGGGAGCGCCACGTAAATTGTGCCAGTCATCCAAAAGATTCTGTCATTCCTTTTGGTTGGAAGAATTTTTTAAGGTAGCAACAGCTAAGAAAACGCTGTGCTTTTTAGATTATAGAAATGGGTGAGGGGAGGAAAGAACAGGACTTCAATCCACAATGGCTGTTCCACAAACTAATTCCAGCCCTTGCCTCTCTCTGCTTCCCAGGTTCCTATGGTGACATTTTTGAAAGCAGCTCCCTCCGACCGGGGCCCTGTTCCCTCTCTCAAGGCAACCTGACCCTGAATTGGCCTCGGTGGCAGGGGAGCCCCGCGGAGCTGGACAGCGGCACTCAGGTCATTCGGAGGACTCAGACGGCGGCCACCGTGGCGCATAGCGGTGTCCACCCTCCCGCGTCGCGCGTCTGCAGCACTTCCGCCACCCAGGGCGGAGGCTGCGCAGGCCGGCGGCCGGCGGCCAGGTCCGAGCCGCACTTGACCTTGAGCAGCGCGGAAGACCCGATCGAGGGCGAGCTGGACGCCGCGTGGCTGCGGAGCCGTTCCCAGCCTTCCTACCGGAGACCTCGGGAGAGTGGCAGGGATGACAGGAGGCCCCCTCCTCCTTACCCGGGGCCGGGGAAGTCCCCAGGGTCATCGACCCAGCCGCCCGGGGAGCCTCCCTTGTGGAGGCCGCAGAGGCCGCAAGAAGGATCAGGAACAGCCTTGGAAGAGGAAGGCCAGCCGGCCGCGCGGGAGCATCAGGCCCCGAAGACAAAACTGAGCAGCGCCTACTCCCTCCCTGCCCGCGAGCACAACAGTCCGAACTTGGGGGACGCCAGCTGGCTCGACTGGCAGCAAGAGCGGTGGCAGATCTGGGAGCTCCTGTCCTCCGACAACCCCGACGCCCTCCCGGAAACGCTGGTATGAGCCCGCCAGACATCCTCTTGCCGCCCAGACAATGGACAATTTGGACACTTACTATTTTTCTTCTTTCACACTTCCCAAAGCCCACGTACAGCACTCACCCTCACCACTTCCGATAGGACTCTACTGCGTAGCCAGCCTCAGGAAAAACAATCAAAGCAGACGACAATATCCAATCTAAACGCTATCCACATTGGCTCGATATAAGATAAACCCCTCGCTGCGGTATTGCTTCGTTGTATTTATGTCTTCAGTTTTGACTAGTGTATATTCTGTAACAAATTATGTACGATAATCCGTATGACATATATTCACAGACAGAAGACAGGAGTAACAAGTTTTTTAAAAAATCACTTCACATACTACACCATGAGATATATTAGGCAACAGACTCTATAGTGTAGAATATGCACAAGTCGGTTTCTGTGCTTTTGCCATAGCCTTCTAACTGGGGACAGCCCTTCCTTCAATGCCTAAGGCAAACGCTAATGAAACAAAACAGAATATGAGAAGTCATATTTTTATATACTAGTGAGATACAAAAATTATAGTCACTGAATGCTTTTTCATAATGAGCAAGTTTTAAGGAAAATATCAAATTTGATACATTATGAAATATATTTTTAGAACCTGTTTAGAAAGGATTCATTAATCAAATGAGAGAAAGGCTGTGCCTAAAAAGAGAGTAATTAAGAAGTCGGTCCCATTTTAAGCCCAATTCAATTTTATACAGACCATATATAATATATATTTATAATGTATAATTTTTATGTGTTTTGCAAAACTACAAAGTGGAATCCAAGTATAAAAGTGTTTAAGAATCTAAATACACGTTCAAATTATAGAACATCAGTTTTCCCTTTGCCCCTTAATCAGTATTACTCAAATTACATACAGTTCTTTGTAAAATAAATCATATTTGGGAAGAAAAAAAAAATCTACAGCTTTGTACTTATGTTGTGCCAAACGCTAAGGCAACATTTTCTTCGGTAATTTCATGTGTATTGTAAAGTGTTCCTAGGCACACTTCAGTAATTTGAAGTTTTTCAAGTACAAAACCATTTTTGACCAGCAGGTGGCAATCACTTCAGTGTTTTCAGATTTATTTTCACTTCAGAAGGGAAAGTGTACTATAGAAAAAGAACCTTTTTTTTTTATAAACGTGCTACTCTTAATTAGCAATGAAAATTTTCAGTGGTGTTTTCTTAAAGTTCTATCTTGTGACATGATGAATAAAAAGTTAAGAAAAAGCTTTGTTCACTGGCTGTAAATCTAATAAATGAGCTCACATGTTGTTCTAGACATACCCTTCATTATTCACAAATCCAAGTGTGACAATTCTAGGGCTGGCAGAATGGCTCAAGTGGTGGAGTGCCTGCCTTGCAAGTGGGAGGCACTGAGTTCAATCCCCAGTACTAACAAGACAAAACAAAATGTAACTGAATACTTGGGTTGGGGATTTGGCTCAAGTGGTAAAGCACCTGCCTGCCAAGTGCAAGGCCCTGAGTTCAAACTCCAGTACTGCAAAAGAAAAAAAAGAAAGAACTATAAAATAATAGCAATTCTATACATATCTTTATATAGCTAAAGAGCTCATTTTTAAAATATTACATGGTTTGGGGACTTCAACTCAGTGACACAGGACATTTAGAAATGTCTAATTACATGTTGCAAGTAAAAACCTCATTTCCTTAACTGTCAGTGAGAAAGTGATTTTCCACATGACTGAGACTCAGTGTTGGGCACGCATTGCTTGACACAATCCTTGTCAGTTGCATCTGCTCTATAGGCCTTAGACGCCTAATTTTATTTGGGGCCACAACAATAAATTCGAGAAGTGTCATGTAATGTAATGTTTCATATTTGGGAACTGCTTGATCTTCAGGTTCTGCCCAGCATCTCTGCTACTGGCTTAGACTCAAAAGATTTGCCTATACACCTGCGTTCTTCTTGGCTATCCACACTCAGCCAAGGTTTATAAATAAGACCCACAGCAAATCCTATTTGATTGTGGCTTGCAGGTGGTTTTTCTGTGTCACCTACTTTCGCCCTACTCCTGTGTTTTGTTGTTTTGAGTTTAACCATGGTCTAACCAGTTCTTTCCCTTCCTTCTGAACTAGACTACCTGATATATGAGACTCTCCTTTCTGTCATATTTGTGCTGTCATAGTCCTTTTTTTTACAACTTGTAGATCAAATGAGGTTAATATCTGTCAAAAAAGGTAATGAAAGGTATTCCCAGCTCTTAATAGTACTAAAACAGGCAGCACGGAAAACAGAGCTCAGAATATCTCTTTTATGTATCTCAATATTTGTTCCCCATTTCTCTTTGTCCATTTAAGCCCCATGACTGCATCTTCAGCTGAGTAAGTGAAAGCTGATTTTTGAAATGCCTTCATCATATTGAAAATGAGTGTTTTTGAAGCACACACAAGACCCAAAGACCTGAGTGAAAACCAAGTTCATTTATAACACCCTGTAACATGTGATACAATAGCTGACAAGAAAAAATGAAATGCCATCTCTTTCAAGTTGGACAAAACCCCTTTGCCAGGCTGTTCCACTCACTTATTCCTAGCGAGTAAAGAGATACTAGAATAAGAAGAAAGTCACAATGTGCCACGGATGTCTCCATGTCCATGAATACTCAATTACTGTTTTTGTGTCTCTGGCAAAGGGACCAGAATGGTGATGGTAGAAATGGTCAAATATGCATTTGTCTTTATCCCTCTAAGTAGCTATTAACATATGTTTGTTGTGGGTTTTTATAGAAAAAAAGAATTCTTATAGCAATGGGGTGTGTGCAAGTTGGGAAATTTCTAAATAAACCCAGCTTGCTTCTTTTCTCATGCACATTTTAATACACATCTGTTTGGCAGAGAAACAGTGTTGGGGCTACATATAAAGAGATGTCTGAACAAATTCCAGACCCATGGTGACTATTAGCCTGATAAGCAAACTGCAGGAGGTGGATTCTATTGAACCAAGAAAGGAAATGGCTGAAGAAGAGTCTCACAGAGATTAAAACAGGACATCTTGGCGAGATAGAATTTTAAAATGAGACTAAATCAGCAACAAATCTTCTTCAAGAGACAAAATACAAACCAAATGAAAGTTTTGATAAAAGTTGGAATTCTTTGGAACAGTCTAGGGACAGATGGCAGCCTGGTGATGCTGAACTGCAGAGAGTGGCCTCTGGGTCATGTGCACCCGACCTGATGTGGCCCTCAATCCTCCAAGGTGCAGAAAGGTCAGAAGATTCTGCTCAGCCTACAATGACCATCTCATCCCAGTTTGCCTGGAAATGTCCCAGGTTTAGTAAGAAAAGTCCCACTTCCCAGGCATAGGCCCTGCCATTGCCTGGTAGGGTGGGGACAGGTGGGTTAAGGACACAGGACACTTGACCCTGGACCCTCTCAAGTAGGGTCACAGAATAAGATACAGGGCACCCAGTTTTATTTGAATGCCAGATAAACAATAGGTCTATTAGTATCACTAATACTCAAAAGTGATTCACTCTCTGATGTACTTATATTAGGATATTAAAAGACATCCTTTGTTTATCTGACATTGAAGTTGAACTGAGTACCTCTTTACTAAATCTGGCAACCCTAATCTACAGTCTTGATTTCCCACCTGGTTCCTAGTGACCTGCTTGCCATTCTCACTGAGTGTCCAACGGTGTCTTCAAAGTCCTGAAGGACCAACTGCGTGCCTCTGCTGCTACCCTGAGCCATGTTCCCACTGGTCACCCCTCACTCCTTCGGCTATAGTGCCTCTTGCTGTTTCGCACCCAAGGCCTCACCCGTGATCCGTCTTGTCCTTGTAGTGCACAAGTCTGCTCTTGTTCTATCCCTTTGTCTCATTCTGGCTCTCATCCCCTTCCTCTTGGATGACTGCAGCAGCCTAGTGCCTCGTCCCTCTCCTCCACACTACCACCATTTATAGTTCTGCCAGAGGCAGTGGCTGCTTAGAAACCAGTGAAGCTCTCCTTCTCCTCTGGTCTACAGGACAAAGTAAATGCATGTTCCGTGATGACAAAGACACACTCCACAATCTGGTCTCATCCATTGCTGGCTCCTTATCTCCCTCCAACATGGAACCCTATACTTTGGCCTCATACAGAAAATTCTCCATTCTCATCCACAAGATGCAAGTTCACATATCCATTCCAAGGGTCTCAAATGTTCTTTCCTGCTTTTCCTATTCAGTTGAACACTGTTTTCCTTGCAGAATTAGCTCGAATCTTCCCTTTGCACAAACACAGCGAATTCCAGCTTATTCTGGCCCTTAGCACAGGAGTTAGCCACGTGAACAAGCATTACCGTGCCTTTTTGTTGCTTTATGATTTTATCTGGAGGTTGCTCCCACTCTGTCCTTAAAGGTGGGGACTGTGTTTTTTTTTTTTTTTGGTACCCCCTGGACTGGGCAGAGAGCTGCCACCTACTTGTCATTTGATAAATGTTTGCTAAGCATAGGTATGTAAATAAGATCAAGTAGCTTACTGTGTAGTGGAGAAAAAGTGTAAGGTCATCAACTCCCAGCAAATGCAAAATGCAGGTATATTTTCTCAATGGAAAGGTTTGGAAAAAAAAAGAGAGTCTGAGGAAACGCTGGTGACAAGCACAAAGACGCTGTCACTGAACCAGCACTCCCTTGGGTGCTCATGATGCCTCACCTTTCCTTCTCATGATTGAAATGTTAATGGTAAAAGTGAATGTATTATTTCTGTGCTTCCTGGTTAGTGCTCAATAAACCCTCTGTGACTAAATAAACAATGACATTTCAAGGTTTGGGCTTCAGAGGGAGAACAAAGTTTGGTTCCTGCTCTGTCCTTTAATGGCTAGTGACCTCAGGCAAGTTACTGGAGTGGGCTGACCCTCCATTTTCCAAGTGTAGTCGGGCTGAACAACCAGGATTGTCCTGAGGGTTACATGAGGAAATGCCCAGGATAGAGTGAGCTACATAACAAATATTCAACAACACAATTGATGTCCCTTGTGAGATTATCTTAGAAACAAAATTGGGAACCTCTGCCATGGAATGCAGGTACTACTGGCTAACTTTTATTAATGACTTCTAGTCTGTTTCTCACACATTAACTCATGTAACCCCCTAATTTTTCAGAAGCCACAATTGACTCAGAGAGATGTCAAATGAGTTATCCAAGACCACACAGTGAGAAAGGGGTAGAACCAGAATCTGGTCACAATCCACCTGCTGTTTGGATAATGATGAGTCCATGAACAGAGCTCCATGGTTATTTATTGGCGCTCTCCCTTCCTCCTTAAAGAACATGGCCCGCCCAGCTGGAGGATCACTGGGGGAGAACTCCTGCCTCTGGGCTGATCAGCATCTTCATGGGAGCAGTTCAGGACTCCCGATGTCCTTCCTGTTTCCTACTGAAGTAAGAAAAATGGAAGCTACAATTAATAAAAGTCAAAAAGGGGTTGTTTTTTGAAAATCACGGGGGAGAATGGGTTGAATTATAATTAATTATGTCCATTTACGTACTTACTAACTAAAATGACTTGCACTTAATTACATTCTATCATTGTCTTCAAACAGACTTTTTTTGTTTGTTTCAAACAACTACAAAAGCCATGTGATGGTTTCATTAGATCAACTGATTGGTTGATGACTATCTGTCCAGCCAATATTGATCAGGAGCCTACTGGCTGCCCAGACCAGTGCAGGCCTCTGGGTTTAGAATGACAGATCAGACAAGCCCAGATCTTACTTCAAGGATGTCTTAGCCAAGGAAATGGCCACTCTTGTGACCATTTGTAAACGGGAACTATAAGAACAACAGCAGATGCTGACCCCAAATCCAGAAAATGTCACACGTTAGTACCTGGTAAGCAAACCATAAGTTATTGAACAAATGAATTAACAGATGAATTCATCAATCCAACCATCCATCCATTTCTCTCTCCCAGGATGAAAAGTCAGAAAAACACCAACTATAATACAAAATGCTCCTGCATTCTGAAGTGAAACACTTCAATAGGAGAGAGAATTTCTAGAAATGATACAAACAGCTGTGGGAGAACTTGGCAGAAATCAGGGATGTTATGTTTGCAATGAGTGTGAGCTCCAGGGCAGTTCACAGAGAAGTCCACACTTATTTGAATGCTCTGATAAAGCTGTCTTGAAATTTTGACAAACCCTTCCCTCTCCCATAATCATTCATTGGACCCTGAAAACAATGTAGACAGCCCAGATCACATTGTTTGCTGAATAAAGAGAAGGACCCAACTTTAGAACAGGAAGCCTTTTGTCACACAGGCAAGCCAACCTGGGAGCCAAGGTGGTAAAGGACCTTGGCCTGAGGCCATTTCACAAGCCAGTGGCAAAAACAGAGTGCGAGTTCAGGTTCCTGACTCCTCCACAGAGCTCTTTCCCATCTGGATATTATTTCAAAGTACGAACCAACATGAAAATGTATCTTGCACTACTCCAGTGTGCAAATGTTTCTGATATACAAAACCCACTCACATATCTTCTTCCATACATTTCTTCCTTTCTGTCTTTCTATTTCTGCCATCAGATGTTAGTCTTCTTCCTAAGGAGTCACAATTTCTCTGGCATTAACTTCTACTGTGTGGCTCTCTTGCTGCTATAGTCTGACTTTTATGTCACCCAAACTGATAACCCCAAGGTGACAGTACTGGAAGGAGGTGGGGACTTCTGGGAGGTAAGGTCAAGTCATGAGGATGGAGGAGCAGAATTAGAACACTGAGAAGAGATCCCAGGGACCTCCTTTACTTCTTCTGACATGAGAGGACACAGCAAGAAGCACCATCCGTGAGGCGGAGGGTCCTCACTGGACACGGAATCTGCCACACCTTCATCTCAGACAGACTGCCAGCTTCCAGAACAAGAAACCAATGTCTGGTTTAAAGTCCCTACCCAGTCAATGATGCTTTATTATACAACCTGATCAGACTAAGACACTGCCTAGATCCAAGATCAAATTGGAACTTTGAAATCAAGCCATAAAACAGCAACTTTTCTGCTCCTAAAAGATGTTGCAGCTGTTTTCCAGGATGCAGGCATGGAACCCTAGGACCTGACCTGAAAGGACTTTGAGAACCTTGCAGAACCAAAGTCTCTGATAAGCAGAACCTGAAGAACGAGAACAGGTCTTGCAGAGCTAAATTAGAAGCAAGAGGGCCCTCAACAGCCACAGGACAAACCTGAATGATCTGAAAGTTCTACCTGGACCAGTGAATCAGGTGCAGACTATTCCAAGACCTCCGGTTACAATAAATCAGCCATCCACTGCCCCTTACCAGCTGCTTCGGTTCCTTTGAACTGACTTCAATTCCTTTCCAACTGACTGGGGAGGCCCGTTTGAGCATGCCCCCTGTCTCCTTGTCAGTCGGCCTTCAACAAAGCTTTTGCTTTCTGCAAAAACTTGGCGCCATGGTGTTGTCTTCCACGCATTGGGCCGCAAGCCCTTGTCCTTCCACACAATGGAGTATTACGGGTTGAATTGTGTTGCCCCACTCCCCAAGATGTTGAAATCCTAACTCCCAGTACCTATTAATATGACTTTCTTTGCAGGTAATCAATCAAGTTAAGGTCTTTGGGGAGGGGCCCTACTCCAATGTAACTGGTGTCCTTATAAAAAAGAATTTGGGGTGCAGAGATCCACATACACACAGGAACATCAAGTGAAGATTGGCATTACAATGCCATTAGCCAAAGAACCACCAGAAGCTAACAAAGAAAAGTCATGTGTGACCCTGCTTATACCTTTGGCCTCCAAAACTGTGGAGAGAATACATTTTTGTTGTATAAACTACTCCCATCAGTGGCATTTGGTTATGGCCACTCTGGCAAACTAAGATGGTAAGCAAAGGTCAAGAATCAGGGACAACTCAGAACACCTTGTTTGCTCAAGGGAGTGGGCACCACTAAGGTGATTTCTTCTTGAGAGCATAATTCACATAGAAGCAGTGCACAGTACAACAGGGGTTTCTGGAAAGCCAGTCTGGGGGACCATTGTCATCACCCATTATCATCCTGCTCCATTACCATCACCTACATAAGTCATGGGAGATGAACTTTCCAAGAAAAAGTTTGTTATTAAAACAAAACATGGTAAAATGATACACCATTCAGAACTGAAGGCAACAGGGGGACCTGGGGGAAGAAACAGGGAATACACAAAACTGGAAACGTGATGTTTAATTTCCATTTACCATTTGCTTTCCCCTCTCCTACTTGGAACTTTGACCCACAGCTATGTGAATATTTGGCTATTGCAAACACAACTGCAAAGATGGAGGTGGGTGGAAGCTCAAAGCCCTCAAAGGATACCAGAGAAAAGGAGGTCCAAATCATCACTGAACCAGCATCAGCATCTCCTGAGAGCTTGTTAGCCACCCTGGACCTACAGGATCAAGAACTCTGGGCTGGGACCCAACCACCTGTGTTTAACAAGCTTTCCAGGGGATTCTGATCTACATGGAAGTTTGAGAAGCATCTTGCTGGGGAAATTACACAAGGGAGAGATGGTGGGGAAAGACAGCAAAATTCCAAATAATGCTCTAATGCAGAATTTTGCCTGAACAGTTTTGAATCACACTTTAAAAAACTCCAGCTGAAACAGGAAGTCATAAAATGCTAACATGTGAGATTTTAACTGAAAGCACACAAATCTCATACATCATTCCCTAGTTTTTCAACATGGAGCCAAGGCCACTTGCTTTTCTGGGTGCTGTGGGTCAGCAATGCCACTTTATCCCTCTTACATGAACCATGTCCATGGTACACTAGCTAAGACTCCACTTCCAGGTTGCTTTTTAAAACAGTAAATTTAAGAGACTGCAAAGCAGTGAGCAAAGAATTGTTCTGCATTTGTATAGCACCTTCCCAACCCTCCCCAGCTTCCAGGCAATCTTACCCTCTCTACTAATTGCT